>NW_008349457.1:898776-960416 GCF_000622305.1 Nannospalax galili
AGTTTTCTTTTTTGGTTGTATCTTTACCAGGCTTTGGTATGAGAGTGATGCTGGCTTCATAGAAGGAATTTGGAAGTTTTCCCTTCATTTCTATTTTTTTGAATAAATTACGTAGTGTTGGATGCAGATCTTCTTTAAATGTCTGATAGAATTCTGTTGTAAATACATCTGGGCTTTTTCTAGTCGGGAGGTTTTGTATTACTGTTTCAATTTCTTTTTGGGTTATGGGTCTGTTTAAGCTGTTAATCTCTTCTTGGTTTAGTTTTGGTGGTTCCCATGCTTTTAGATATCTGTCCATTTCTTTTAGGTTTTCAAATTTAGTAGCATATATCTTTTTAGAGTATTCCCTTATAATTCTTCTCATTGAAACTGTCTCTAAAATAAACCATACTCTAGGCCACAAAGTAAGTCATAAGAAATCCAATGAAATTGGAATAACTTCTTATATCTTATCACATCATGATGAAATCAATATAAAATGTCTCCTCTTTTTGGAGTGGAACTGAGGATTGAACCCAGCAGTGTAGGCTAGTCAATAAGAGCCCCAAATAAAGCCAGAAGGAGATATCTGCTATGTAAATACGCCATTATATAAATACTTAGACCAAATAACATGATCTTGAATTACCAGTGAGTTGTTGAAGGAAAAAGGAAGCAAAAATTCCTGGGGTCAAATGGAAATGAAGCACAGTTTACCAGAACCCTCGGCATACAGCAAAAGTGGTTCCCAGAGAAAAGTTTAGTAGCTATGAATGCTCACATTAAAAACTCAGAGCTATCAGGCCTGGAGAGATGGCTCAGTGTTAAGAGCACTGGCTGCTCTTGCAGAGGCCCAGGGTTCAGACCCACATAGCAGCTAACAATTGGTTGTATCTCCAGTTCCAAGGGGATCTGATGCCATCTTCTGACCTCTGTGGGCATTTCACATGGGTGTATTTCTATACATGGGGCAAAACATATATATAAAACAAAAACAATAAATAATTTTTAAAATTAGAGATCTCTAAAATTGATAATCTACTAATATACCTTGAGGCCTTACATAAACAAAAACAAGCTGGATCCCCAAACTAGCATACAAAAACCACTTGCCTTTCTATCCATCCGTAACAAATCAACAAGACAGAAACAAGGAAAATGTCCCATTCATAAGAGCTTAGAAAGAGAATCTTAATGAACCTAACCATGCAGGTGAAAGACCTCTGCCATGGAGATTTTTTTAAGGGTTAAAACCTCATTCAATTTTATGTATTATAGGGTTTGTACTGAGTACAATAATGTATAATTGTATTAATTCAACACTGCGAACCTAAAAATTACAGCCAATTTTGAAAAAGATGCATCTTTGCTCTGGAAACTGTTATTGACTATGTCAATGCTATTGTAATGAAATGCTTCTACAAATTATGTGGTTATTATATAAGTTTAAAAAATTTTAAAAATTGTTTTTCCCAAAACAGCACCTTTAGAAAAATGCAATCTGGTAAAAATTTCATAGCCACTTTTGAAAGAGATGTATCTTTTCTCTGGAAACTGTTATTGACTATGTCAATGCTATTGTAATGAAATGCTTCTACAAATTAGGTGGTTATTAAATAAATTAAAAAAAAAAGATTTTTAAAAAAACCTGTTTTGAGATTCCATCTTAGCATGTACAGAATGAGTATCAGTAAGAAAACAAATACTGACAAGGAGTTGGGGGGGAAGAAACCTTCATACATTGTTTTAGGGAATATAAACTAATGCAGCCTCTATGGAAGTCAATGTGGCGGTCTCTCAATAAACTAAAAATATTACGACCATATCATCCAGCTGTACCAGTTCTGTATATATTGCCCAACTACTCTAATTCAACATACAACAGAGATATAATATGCACATCTGTTTATTGTAGGTCTGTGCTACCTTGGAATCCTTGGTAAGAATCAAACAGTGAAGTAGAAGTGATGGATGGAGACAGCCCTTAGTTCTAATCTTTAACACAGAGGAAGGGGAACCTACAACTCAGCAGGGAGATGGGGGGCGGGTCTTAAAAATATCCCAGGCCAGGAGAATTTTTTGCATAGGAACTGTTTGCATTGAGAAAGAGTTTTAAACCATAAAAGAGCCTTTCACAGCCTAGCTCATGAGACCGTGGGACATGGTGACACATTGGGTCAGTCTGAGTGCCACAAAAGCGGAGAAGCTGAGTATTATAACTACCCATATCACTTTAAGGCAAAGGCTGCATAACCTGAGGTAATACAAGGGAAATTGCTTGTTGATGAACTGACCCACATGAGCTATTAGGAACAACTGGGCACCACTGACTTAGGTCCCCATGAACACCAGGGACTGGAAGGCAACGGAAGAGGGGCAGGCATTACTGAGAGATGCTGGGCAAGAGAGAGGCAGTGTTGGATGTCCAGGTTCCTGGGCCAGATCTATTCACAGGACTATATTAACGATATTCACAGGAGAGTTAAGAAAAAGGTTAGTTCATTCAGCAAAGACCACAGAACTGGCATTGGGCTTTAGTGGCTTTGCTGAGTCCCATGGAGGGCTGTTTTCTTTATGAATTGGGAAGAGGTTCTGGCAGATCTAAATTTAGACCAGCATGGAAATATGTTTCAAAAAGTATAGAGCAATCATGAAGAGATGAAAAAAAAAAAAGACCAAAGAGAGGAAAAGGATCTGTCCGGGTCACTTGAAGGTAAATGTAGCCAGGTCTGTGTTGAGGTGGAGTTCCTAGGGAAAAGAACAAAATGTAGACAAGAATGGAAATATGTTTAAAAAAGTATAAAGCAATCATGAAGAGATGAAAAAAAAAAAAAGACAAAGTAGAGGAAAGGATCTGTCCGGGTCACTTGAAGGTAAATGTAGCCAGGTCTGTGTTGAGGTGGAGTTCCTAGGGAAAAAAATTAAGAGCCAGGGCTGTGCTCATGAGCTTCTAGAAGACGTTAGAACCTGAGCAACAGTTCACAGAAGACGAAAGATCAAATGGTGCAAGTAAAAAAGAATTAAGCTTGACCTAGAAGGGGCAGTCCCACCCAGAATATGCAAGCACATTTTTTTTCCCTACAACGAACTGTACTTGGAGTGTAATTGGTTGCCCAGTTTAGCGCATTTTCGGTGCCCAGGTGTGGCCAATGGAAAGACAAGGGCCATGGTGCTAGCTGGCCTAGAGCCTCAAGACAAGCAAATAAGCTCCAGCAACAGACACGGCATAGCTGCGCTTCCTTGGGGCCGGGACAGGCAGTATGTACTGAGCTCCTCCGGAGTGGGAAAGTGTGTGGTGCTCACTGCAGTTGCAGTCTCCAGGGTGAGGAAATGATTGCTCATGGGAAATGACTGGGATCATGACGACGAGATCACCCATCTATATTGCTAAACCCAGCATTGTTCTTCTTTTAATTGTTGGAGAATTTCATACATGCACATAATGTATTTTGATCAAATCCATCCCCACTCCCTCCCCTCTACTTCCTCCTCTCTCTCCCTTACTGTTCCCTCCAATTTCATGTGCTTTTCTTTTTCAATCCCCTGACTCCTGGTACTGCTGGTAGTATGTGCAAGGGTATAGAGTCATCTACTGGGGCACGGGTGTCCCTCAGGGGCTCTCCCGCTCCCAGAAGCCATCAATTCCCAACAGCTCCTGAGTTAGGGGGTGGGGCTTTGTGACCCCTCCCCACACTACCCATGCTGGGAGGATTTTTGTCTGGCTTGATCTTGAGCAGGTCTTATGCATGCGGTCACAGCTGCTCTTTGTTCATATATGTGCTGCTCTTGCACGTCCAGAAAGCATTACTCTTTTGATGAAGTGGCTGTTACAGGTTATAAGATCAGGTCATGCTATGTCTTGGACCTTGCCAGCATTTCTTTTTCTTTTCATTTTTAAAAAATGTTTCATTTATTATTTTTATTTTATGGGTATGCCTGCATGTATGCAAGTGTACCAGTGCCGTGCAATGTCTGTGGAGGTCAGAGGAGGGTGTTAGAGCTCCTGAAACTGGAGCTACAGACAGTTGTTGGCCACCATATGGGTGCTGGGATCTGAACCTGGGTCCTCTCTCCAGTCCCAGCATTTCTTTTTAAATATTACCTTAGCTACCCAAGACAACTGGGCGCTTCCTTCGAGCAGACAAGCATGAACCTTCAGAGATCCTGCTTTCCCTCCATAAAATGTTTTCTTCATCCGTGATGCTAACTCTTGAGTGTTTTGCAGATCTGTAAAAGCATCTGGAAGAATAGCAAGGATAGCAATCACGGAATTTAAATGAAGAAAAACTGCATGAATGGGAAAGGACACACCCATGAGCCATAAGATTGTTGGAAGAGAATCCCAGTACCAGGGATGAGCTATCCCACTATGAGTTGTTGGCCAGGGAGCTCCTAGAAGACCCCTAAACCATAGGCTCCTGCCACTGTTGTTGTTTACATGCCAGAACTAGATGGTAGGACACTAATTTTGAAAACCTCACATGCTTTGGTTTCAGGGCATGGAAAGATTAAGTGGAACTGAGCTAGAAGTTTCCTCCCCCTTAGATGGCTTTTGTAATGCTGGAACGTGGCATGTGAGGTGATGGGGCAAACTCTCACCAATACTTCTACTCCAGTGTGGATCCTGTGTGTTATAGCACCATCATGTCAGGAGAGATATGCCCATTTGTGAGATAGTAACACAACTATGACAAGTGCAACCACTCTTTTCTGATTGGATTTTAAGGCCCACTTCATAAGAAGGAGCTCATGTTTGGCTCTGTAAGACAGGAGAGGTCATAAGCCCCTTGGGGAGGCCACTGCTATTGTTGGGTGAAATGGGTGTGATATGCCTGTCAGCTTGATGTTCCAACTTTTGTGTTTATGACCACAGATTACTGCATCTGCCATCCTTGGTCAGTCATGGATGGAAACTTCTTTGTCACAGGCAGTGTACTGTAGACTCATAATTGATTAAGCACCCAAGAATAAATAAATGACCATTGTGACATAGTGGTCCAATGATGAGCCATAAATGCAATAAGATAATCAGACATTGCCCCCTCTAAGGCTCAGCATGTATTGCAGAAGAACGGGCAGAAGTAAGCCAGAGGAAGGGGTGGGGTGTTGGGTGGCTACTTCCTCCTGGAGGGATGAGGGAGGGCTGTAAGACTCAGGAAATATAATTGACAAGGTGCAGGGAATCCCTGAAACTTACAAGATTCACAAAGCCTCTCCCCTTCTGAGGAGAGAAGGCTCTGAGCAGTCTAGTTGCCTACAAGCTGTGCAGGGAGCTCCTGGGATTGATTCAGTTTTTGTGAACTGTGGCACAGCTGCCTCTGAGTCGCTCTTGCTTCTGTAAACAACCCTGATAACCTCATTCCTTTATTAAGACAGAGACTTGGGTGGACGAATTTCTTTGGTCCAACATTGGTACCTCTCCTATCTCGGGTGAAAAGACATTTGTTGACATATCCTAAGAAAAGTCACACAATAGGCTCACAGAGGGAAATCCTGAAAGAGACTGCTAATGCTCCTGTGTCTCCATGGCCTCAGGGGCTTATCTTTTAGGCTAATCCATCTGGAGAATTTATCAATTTGTTAAAACTGTTTAGCTGAGTATTCTTATCAGCTTCCCCAGCATATGGATGTGTCTGCTCAGGTAAGTTATAGTTAAATTCCATTTCTCCCTGCAAGAACTTGTCACTTCCCAGACTTGGGGTTATTTGGTTGACCTACATTTCTCAAACGGGTTCAGGCATAGTCATTCGTTTGCAGTTTGTCTGTCTGTGTGTTTCTCCTCCTGAGCTGACAATGCGAGCAAACCCCTTCCCCAGTCTTAATCATAGAGAAAGTGATACATACATTCTCAGTCAGATGTGTGACCCAGGACTACTGCTTGCTCTTTCCTGGAGAGGAGACCTATCCAAACTGGCTCACAAGGCCTGTTCTTGTACGGAGAGGAACATCTGCAGGGAGTTGAGCCTGCCAAGAAACCTCAAGTTGCTCAGCCCATCTCCTGAGCGTGGCGACTTTCCCATTTCTTGTGTTGGAAAAGGCTTTGGAAAATAGGGATGAAGACTGAGCTGTGCCTCAGCCTGGGCTCATGTCCGCCAGTGTGAAAGAAGCCAGCTGGGACAGCCATTGCGGTTGGGATGAAGCCACAGCAGAAACCAAATCTCAACTCCTGGGGCTTTCAATGTCAGTCCAGGGCAGCACGTTAGTGTCGCTGTGTGTAGCACTGAGGACATGTGGCTTCCTGGAGCTAGACTTGTGATGGTGGTTCCAGAGTGGAGGTAAAAGCTTCCTATTTTCAGCCAGGCCATAAATTCCCTCAACAAACTTGTTTGTAGGAAATGGCAGAGCAAATGTATCTAAGAACGGGGATGTTAGAACTCTGTATAGTGAAGGAAGTTCCTCTTACCTGAGGGATATCAGTTGTTGAAGAACACTAAACCGGCTCAGGAAGGCACCTGAGGTTATATGCCACAAATCTTCCTGATAGAACCCCAGGAGAGCAGGAGAAGAGGCAACCTGGGAACGGCCTTCCACACCCCTATGAGCTTACCATAGCTGCAGGGACTGCCACGAGTTGTATGCCTTTAAAGTCCAGATATACAGTCTCACAGCTCTGGAGACCAGGAGCTAATCACTGAGTACCAGCAGGACCAGTTCTTCAAGACCATGAGGGAGAGTGTGTTCCAAGTCCTTCTCCTTAGATGGAGTTGTCTTCTGTCTCTCAGCATCACCTTCCCTCTGTGTACACTTGTTTCCGTGTTCAAATTTCTCCTTTTGTAAGGACGCAGTCCTGTCCAGTATGACCTCACGGTAAACAATTTCCTGTGCAAAGACCTTGTTTCCAATAAGACCCTTGACTGAGGTTCTGGAGGTTAGAAGTGTGACAGGCATGTGATTGTTTTGTGCCGGGTCATAATTCATCCCACATTAGCCCTCAATCTAGGGATGGATTATTGTGACCGGAAGGGACCAATTGTAAGGACCAATTTTCCCACCTGCAGCTAAAGCCACAATAGCTTCCTGGTTGCATGAAGTTGACCTTTTAGTGACAATCTCCCCAAAAACAGTTCTGGAGAGGGACAGGGATTTGAGAAGCAGGACAGAATGTGATACACTGAATACAGATAGAACTGCATGCGTGAGGGAGGAGCCCCTTCAGCCTGGATGGCGGGGAGCCCACTGAGAGAGAGAGAGAGAGAGAGAGAGAGAGAGAGAGAGAGAGAGAGATCTAAGCCTGCCCTATATCACAAGGAGACAGCCAGGAAACACTCCAGCAGAAAGGGTTCCAAAGCTAAGGAGCACCAGTGCAAAGACTGTACGGTGGGAGATGCTTAGGCATGAAGAAGCCAGTGAGGTTGCAGTGCGGTGGGGGAAGGGAGACAGATTGGAATGAAATTGGGGAAGAGCCAGCTCCTGAGGCCCACAGGGGTGGTAAGTGTCATGTTAAGGTCACAGGGAGAAAGTGGAGGGATTTGAACTCTGTACCTACTTGATGTTCCTTACTTTAAGAGGACTACTTTTTCATTTTTTTAAAAAAAACTTAAAAATTTTTTTTATGTGTATGAGTGCGTTGCCTGCATGTGTATAAGTGCACCCATGTCCTGCATTGCCCACGGAGGACAGAAAAGGGCATCAGATCCCTTGGAACTGGAGTTAATGAGTAGTTGTTAGCTGTCACGTGGGTGCTAGGATTCGAACTTGGGTCTTTTGCCAGAACAGTCAGTGCTCTTAACCACTGAGCCATCTCTCCAGACCCAAGAGGAGCACTGTTAAAGTTGGGGGCACATGATGGACAAAGAGATGCACAAGGCTCCATCCAGGTCTGAAACCCCATAGCTCTATTGTGACTCTATGTTCAGTACAGAAAAATGGGTATTTGTTTATTTCTGTTTCTGTTTGTTGCATCAGGCTTACCTTCCCTGGAAGTGGTGACCTGGGGCCAGGTTTGTTAGATCTGTTTACATCATAAGGGAGGGTCAATGTTTGGAGAGAGCAAGGGGGAAGAGAGAAGGGAAGGGAGAAGAAAGGAAGAAGGAAGGAGGGCATAGACTGATTAGATAGGTCATATTAGAAAGCCTTAAGTTGTGTGTGTGTGTGTGTGTGTGTGTGTGTGTGTGTGTGTATGTGTACATGTGTGTGTACACACAGCAGGGTGGGGCTGGTTTCTTCCCCTTCTAGGTGGTCTACCTACAGTTTTAGTGACCTGCAGGCAGGATGCTGAGCAGGTCAAGGGCAAAGAAGAATCAGCTGGAAGTCTAAATACCAACCACTCCAGGCGCTCACTACAGGGACTTGGTAACTTCCTTCCTGCTTGTCTCTACCATGGGTTAGACCATTGGCTTGTTTTTCCCTGTCATTAGTTTTGTAGTGCTAGAGAGGGAATCCAGGGACTCACCCGTGCGAATCAAACACCGCCCCACTGCGCCACACCTCTGCCCTGGATTGGACTGTCACCCCCTTCCTCCGAATATATGGATCTGCTTTTAGTGGCCATATATGCCTGTGAGGGACAGTCACTGCGATATGTCCAATCACACACCCGATCCACTAGTGAACCTCCACTGTCATCACTGTTTCCCCACGATGTCCCGAAGGTGAAACACTAGCTAGGAGCACAGATCATTTCTCCATAGAAACCCTGGCTTGGATTGTTTTCTGTAGGTAGGAAGACCACAAGAAACCCTATTCCTCCTGTCTTTCTTATACCCACGGCCAGGAACAGCTGAGACCGTGGGGCTGTGTCTCTATCCTTTGGTTCCCGTGAGAGTGACGTCAGAAGCCTGGGTTCTGGAGGCTGGCTGTGTAAGACTCTGCACTGACACTTGCTGACAAGTTACCAAACCTCTGAGACCTGCACTGATCTCCACAGTGGCTCCTAGTGATGGCGATGGGGGTTTCAGAGCCTCGGGGACACAGGTGAAGAGCGGGGTGAGACTCTCTGAAATGCTTCCTGGGACAGGTGCAGAAGCAGAGTCTTCCTCCTTGAAAGGCTTGCCCATGTCAGACGTGCTGAATACAACTGCACGTCCCTCAACTCAGGACCTGTTTTCCCCGGTGGGAGATGTTCCTCTGCCTCTTCTCATCCTTGAACACTGTGCGGCTCTGCTTCCAGGTGGAGCCAGGAACCCTGGATGTCTGGTCTGCCAAGCATACAGCCCTGCCGAGCACACAGCCCTGTACACACTGTTCCAGAGCCTCTGCTGCGACCTATGCTTGGTTGCTTATCTTACTGAAGCCAGGGCCTCCTGGGGAGATGGGAAGGGTCATCTATTTATATCTGCAGTTAAGCCCTGGCTGCATAGTGTTGGGATATTGTGGTGGGAATTTTCCATGAGTGTGGAGAAGGCTATATTTTCTGTGGCTGAAAAACGTGTATATGAGTGGATCTGTTCTGGGACTCCAGAAGCGAACAGCTGTGTGAGGACTAAGCCAGGGATCAACTCTTCTGTAGAGGAGGGTGCAGGCCATGCCACCCCAACCTCTGTGACCCAGGTGAAGGAAGGCAAGAGTGAGCTGCACTGGAGGCTTCCAGAATGCTGCGCACAGGTCACCAGCCCATGTGTCTGAGGAGCCTCTAGGGAGGGGCCAGGGCAACCCTTGTCTATGTATAATCTTTCTGGACAAGGAGTGGAAATGGGTGGGATGCGGTGGGGAGTCTCCGTCACATGGAAATGCAGTGTGTCGGGATAAACAGCCTGCTGAGAAAAAGCACAAATGATTTCAGGGAATGTGAGTGAATTTTTGAGACTGAAGCTGGTTACAAGCTTTTGTGTAACGTTTGCTGTTTATATAATGAGGGTTTCTGCCTAGTCGGTACTTTCATAAGCTTTGAAGGAATTATCCTGAACCTGTTGATCATGTATTCCAAGAATTTCCTGTAAGACATGGAATCATGGGAACGGTGAGCAGGAGGAGCCCAAGCCCATAATAATTCTCTTCTGCGTGATCAGTTCCCTTTCTTCTTTATTGGCTGAACCTGTCTTCCATACTTAAGACAACTGTTCCTGTTCAGCTTGAGCACCAAGAGCCACTTGTAACAAAACAAGTCTTGTACTATCTGACGATGATTTGTTCCCAGAGTTCCTGCAGATACCAAAGCCTGTGGATTCCTTACATAAAATGGAACAGTGTCTGTTAAACTATGCACAGCCTTCTGTATGTTGTCATCGCTAAAATAGTTATACTTAAAAGTACACACAGTTGTTGTGCTGTTTTATTTTGTTTAATGTGTATGAGTGTTTTGCCGCCGCATAAGTGTACCACATGCACACAGTGCCCACAGAGGCCAGAGAGGGTGTCAGATCCTCTGGAACTATAGTTGCAGATGGTTGTTAGCCACCATGTGGGTGCTGGGAACGGAACCCAGTTCCTCAGTAAGAGCAGCCAGTGCTCTTAACCATCTCTCCAGCCACCAGTTGTTACACCATTTTATTATGGAAAAATGACAAGAAAAATGTCCATATATGTTTAATAAACACATAATTTCTTCCTGAATATTTTCTATTTACACTTGGTTGAACCCAAGGGTGTGGAACTCAAGAATATAAAGTGATGACAACTACCATTTACTGAGTGTTATCACATGGTGGACACTGGGCCAAGGGGCTTCTATAAGTCATTTTACTTACTTTTCATAATTACCTTTGAATGCAGGCACTGTATTATTTACACATTATAACTGTGGTAACTGGAGCTCAGGGGCTGGGCAAGTGGTCCAAGATCACACGACTACTAAGTAAATGGCAGAACCAGGGCATGTACTCAGGCTTCATTCTCTCAGTCAGCAGCCCAAGAACCACAGAGCTGTGGCTAGCTCAGTGCTGCGTGGGGCTGCAAACAGGCTCTCTGTGAGTGTGTGTATGATGCTGGCCATCCTGGTATAGAACACAACCACATGACACAACCAGATGATATGTGGGGCCAAGAGGAAGGAGTTTAGGGATCTTATTACCTAAATGCACAAAGTAGTGCTCAAATTGAGCGTCTACATCCAGCCCGGAGAGGCATGCTGGGAGAGACACACTGGGAGGTCACGGGCGTCTTTTGAAGCTGTGTGTTTGATGTTGCATTCTAGTCGGCAGGGGCTTTGGAACTATGAACATCTGCCTGCCACCTCCTTCCACTTATGAAAGGCAGTGGTTACTTTCTTCTCAGAGTTGGGGGGCTGCTTGCCCAGGGCTTTTGACCAGGCTCCAGCTTTGCCTGCTTCTTGTGTTTGGGGTCCAGGCGGAAAAACTAAACAAAACATAATTTTTTTCTCTATAAAGTTGAATGGGAGATTGTAATTGTGCAGTCAGAAAGAGGACTGTAGAGCTCAAGGCCACGGCCAGAGGCACGGGTCTTGCCTCTGCATATCTGCAACATCAGGACTTCCCAGGCCCTCCCTTTCCTCCTAGGAACACCATCACCAGTCACAGGGAGGAAAGTTCCAGGCCCCAGACCAACAAGAAATAGAAGGCCCTCCACCACCTTGCTGAGCATCAACAGGCCGCCTCAGAACACCACTGGCTTTAAGCAGGAGGGCAGGAACATCATCCAAATGTTCCATGAATTTATTTATCTGATCCATGACATAATAGGACTACTGCCATTGATGGCCAAGCTACGGTTTACAGTTTGTATTTTTATTTCTTGATTACTGGTTATAGGGTATTGACTACTGATGCTTGATTATAGGAACTTATCCCGTGATGTGTACAGGAAAGAATCTTTGGAATGGCTGATCCATCAGGGTACCCAGGAAAAGCCCAAGTCCTGCCTTGACCGAGCCGGGTTCAGATATAAAACAGGGTCAGACCCCCTCAGGCTTAGTGCGCCCAGCTATAACTTTCCCTCCCAAGGAAAATAAGGACTCAGCCTGCTCCAGGGTGTCCAGCTCAGGGCATCTTTCCATAGTGTCTCGTTCCTCACCAAGTGAACCTCTGAATCCTAGGCTTACTCCTTCTGGTTGCATCTTGTTTTTCCGAGTCTCTCTCTGGACAGTCTTCTTGGAGACAGAGTACCTACCTGTCATTCCCCAGAAACCACTGAGTCACACTTTGCTCAGCTTTGACAAATCTGATGGTCGGTTGGAATTTTCTGGTGTAGAATTTGCCATCAGGACAGCGGCACTCGTTTATACAGTTTATACTCCTGTAGGTGTGAGCCAGCCCAGCCAGCTGCCCTGGCGCCTGGATCTTTTTGGATGAGAATCTATGTACACAACATGCCTGTCCTTCCTGCTCCTGGTACATGTAGAACTTCTGAGACTGATTCCACTCTTCTCTGTGTTGCTTCTGAGTCAGGTACACAAATATCTACATTTGTGTGGGCTACTGACCCTATGCCTTTCAAAGGAAGAGAGAAGCTTATGAGGAAAGTTGGGAGCTAGCAAAGAAAGCCAGTCTTGCAGATGAACGCAATGAAGGATAAAGGACAAGAGGGCTACTGGGGACGACTGTTAGATGTTTCCCAAAGGCATGAGGCGGAGTAGAACACTTGGTTTTCAAAAAGACCCAGAGCTTCAGGGTCTTTCTACCCTCTTGGATTCTGCAAGCACTTCTGTTTTATTGTTTTTTTTTGGGGGGGTGGCGGAATTTGGGCTCTGGCCAATGCAGGGGTCAAATCCATCTACAGGGCTCACTCCCAAAACAAATGCCATCACTGGGTCTTGAAACTTCACGTTCTCAAATTAAGTAGTTCTTCCAGTTTCAAGCCTGTGACATAACGTTTACAGAAAGTAATGTTTTCCTTTCCTAATGCACAGGCCTTGAACACTCTTGCATCCTTGTGGCTGTGGCTGTGGCTGACCTCAGAACAGTCTCCTGCAGATTTATGTCAGAAAACAGCACAAACAGGAGTGGGGCAAGGCGGGGGCTGGGGGGGACAGACGCTTCTTGGTGACACAAGAGTGCGTAAATCAGATCTAAGTGTGACTGGACGCTTCCTACGGCATTGCCCCCACCGAGTTCTCCACATTCTGAGAGAGACGTGGCGCCTTCCAAGGGGTCTGTTAAACAGCTAAGGACCGTGTTTACACTGGAGCCTGGAAGTCTTCATTTTATTTTTAACTCCCAGGTTTCCAGACTCTAACAGGGCCATCAGATGAGACCCACACATAAATCAAAGCCCAGCCTTGTTCTTGCTGAGCTGCTGAGGCCAGTTTTACCACTCACACACCTTTCTCATTCATTTGTTCATTCATTCATTCATTCATTCATTCATTCATTCATTCATGTGTTCATTCATTAGTTCATTCACCTTTCCCACAAACATAAATAAGCACACTTCTTACTGTGGGCCTGATATGAATTCACAGGAACTGGTGCCTGCCCACAAGGAACAGACTGACTGAAGCCCAGGAGACAGAAACGAGGATGGAACAGAGCGGTACAAAGAACAGGTGCCCAGGGTGCACTGAGGTGAAGCCTGGCTCATGGCAGAGGATGAGATAAGAATGAATCTAGGGGCTTCCAGAGACTGAGAAGCTGGGGCTTTGTCTTATAACGTAGGCAGAGAAAGGTCCTAAGGCAGAGTGGCAATGTGAACAGAAGCCCAGCTTGGCCCTAACATGGGATGATGGGAGGCGATGGCAAAGGGACCACTTCTCGTACTCCTCTTTCAGATGTCCTGGTGGGCTGAGATGGTCAGCTGAAATTTTGGCTCTTACTGCCCCCACCCTCAGTACCAGGGCACACACAGAGGCAAAGCAGGAGTGGGCGGGGGATGGAGAGGCTCCTCAAGATCCTCAACAGCCCACGTGTCCCTCTCCTAGGTTGTCTCAGCCTGTCACCTTTCTCTCTTTCTTACCCCTGCTCCAAGCTCCTAGAATTTCTTGCTTTTTGATTTTAATTTTTAAAACTCTCTGATGTGTTTAAAATTTATTTTATTTTTATTGTGTGTGTATGAGTGCTTTGCCTGCATGAATTTAAGTGTACCAAGTGTGTGCAGTGCCTGCAGATGCCCAGAAGAGGGCATTGGCTTCCCTGGAACTGGAGTTACGGCCAGTTGTTAGTTGCTGTGTGGGTGCTGGGAACTGAACTCAGGTCCTCTGTCAGAGTAGCCAGTGCTCTTAACAGCTAAACCATCTCTCCAAGGCCCTATCTCTGATTTTTTAACCTCAACTTTAGATTATGCTTCCTGGGAATCTTCACAAATCCATCCTCCCACTCTGAGAAACCAACTGTCCTCTGTACACCCTGCAATACCTATGACACTGATGATCCTAATATGCATGTTACAAATAAGAGTCTTTGTTTTGAGAACTCCATCCTTAAAGCCCTTTTTTTCTGGCAAGCTGGCACAGGCATGACTGAATTCAGTTCAATCTCAAGATTGAATTGAATCTCATAGAGTCTCATAGAAGAGACTGTATGCTGGTTATATTCCCCAGACAGTGTTCCCATTTTGACACCAAAGATACCCTAAGACATCCAACCCTGATGTTTCCCAGAGATCCATTACTGCCACCTCGTTGCTTATTAAGAAAACAAGGTGTGGCGACAGCTTGGGAGTCCCTGTGTGCCCATTGCAGGGATGAGGCATTAGTCAGGCCCAGGTGCTAATGGATGAGCCCATGGCAGAGTTCCTCAGCACCCCACCCCCACTGCCTTGGTGGCCCTTGCTAGTCCCCTCCATCAGGGTAAGTCTTAACAAATGATTATTGCGTTGGCCATAAGCCCAGAGGCAAATATGGCTTCTGTCCAAGACTCAGGCAGGAGGCTGCTGTTTCTTCTTCACCCTGATGCGGTAACCTGATAAAAGGATACTGTGCATGGAGCAGAACATAGTTTCAGACCCAAGCTCTTCTCTCATAGGTTGGCAAATGACACTCAAGAGATGCTATGGAGTTTTGCACTATGTCCATGGGCCCAGAAACTGTACGGGGAGGGGGGAGATGCTGATGGAACTAAAGTGACAGGGAACAGACCACGCTTGAGTTTCTTAGGAAAGTCATGAGGGGTGATTGTGCGTGGTAAGGACCTTAACAAGGTCCCAGCGCAGCTCCTCACCTGCTGTGCTGGTTGAGGAGGTGAAAGCTAAGGCTTCAGGACTGAGGGTCTATGAAAGTGCCGTGGCTCAACCAAGTGTGGCATCTCCTCCCTGATACCTGTCATGCCTGGTAAGTCCCAGCGTCCCTCCCACTGTGGGAGCGAAAGTGAAAGCATCTCTACTCAGCTCACTGGTGTCCTTATAACATCCATCATTTTAAGGGAACCACATTAATGTCTTCCTACTAGGAAGTGTAGGCTCATAGCTGACAGCTTTCTGTGGTAGTCCCTGTCCCGAGACTAGGCTTTCCCACCTCACAGAGAGACCCAGACCCAGGTGTTTTTCTTAAATGGGGAAAAGCAACCTGTGCAGTCAGAGTGGCTATGGGATGGAAAGGGCTGGCCTAGTCCTGTGGTGTGGGATGTACTGGACAAGTAGGCTCCAAGGGAAGCCTACACAGGAAGTCATTCTACCTGGCTGGGGTAGGGCAGCAGAACCAGGACTAGTTTGAAGCCTATATACTGGGCTTCTACGTCTCTTCACATCTATGTCTTTTCACATCTATCTTTCTTGACCAAGGGCATCCCAGGGAGAGATGGCAGCTGCCCTGTTTCTCCTTATGTGGAGAAATCAGAGACCACCAGTGTCCCCATGGGCCTGAGCCATGTGTGAAGAAGGCTAAGGAATCAGGCTAAAATAGCTCAGCTTTGCAGGTGAAGCATGGGGAGGACACTGAGCTAACTTCAACCCTATTTAGTAGGAAAAGGTCATTGTGCTCCAGGTAAGTCCTGAGCTTGTATGGAGGTTAGAAATGGTCCCTTCCTTGTGTACTATAAATGCGGTGTGTTGGATTTTGGATGTCCAGGTCATGCACATGTACATCAAGACAGTAGGTGGTGGCTAATCTGGCACCAGGACCTTCCCCCCATTTTGATCATAGTTTAATGAAGTAATTTTACATGCTATTAAGCATTAAGACTTTAAAAACTACAACACAGGGGGCTGGAGCTGTGGTTCAGTGGTTAAGAACACTGGTTGTTCTTGCAGAAGACCCAGGTTCGAATCCTAGAACCCACATGGCAGCTAACAATTATCCAGAACTCCAGCTCTGGGGGATCTGATGGCCTCTTCTGTCCTCTGCAGGCATTGCACGACACGGGTGAACTTACCTACATGCAGGCAATATACTCATACACATAAAAATAATAAATAAAATATTAAAAACTACAACACAGGACTGCAAGGACACATGCCAGTTCATGGATTCAGTTTAAGGAAGTTTGACAACATACTTCCTTCTTTTGTGAGTTTGTCTTTAAAAAACTTTTTTTTGAGAATTTTATATATGAGTATTGTGTTTGCATTATTTCCTTCCCTCCTGGTCCCTCACCAACTTTTCAATACTTAACTACTTCCTCCCAATTTCTTTTCCTCTTCTTTGGTTATTATTGCTACACACACACACACACACATATATACATACACACACATACATACATACACATACACACATACATACATATACACATTAATACACACACACACATATACAAACACACATACCTATAGTGCACTGAGTCCATTTAGTGGTGCTCATGTGTACCTGTGTTTGGGATTCGATAATCTCTCAGGGAGTTAGTCCTTGGAGAAAACTGATTCTCCCTCATCATCCATTGCCTGTAGCTCCTCATCTTGAGGTGGGGTTCATGGCATTTCCCTGATCCACCTTGGCATGTTAACCGATTTTGTCATTATGCAGATCTTGTTAGGCTACCATACTGGGAAATTGCATGGGTGGAGCTCCCCTATCATGTCTAGATGCATTAACTAGCAGCAGGTGTCTTGTTCCCCTGGGTCACCAGGACCTTTATCTGGTGGTACCCACTGCTGGAGTAGACAGCCAGGTTCTGAGAACGTCAACCTCTTCTGGGAAGCTGAGTCTAAGCCAAGGCCTCAGAGGCCTTGATAGGGGACCCAAGTTCAAGGTATGCCACCAGGTGGTCTGTGATGCTGATAGAAATTTGGGGTCTGGCTGGGATGCTTCTGCAAGGCAGTTTGGGAGCTGCAGCGTCCCTTGAAACAGAGTCCCTTGAGACATCCTAGTTCTGCCATCCCTGAGAAGCTGAAGTCTTAGGACAGATGCTTGGTAGATCGATGACTCATAGGGTTAGTTGGTTCCAGTCTCCAGGTCTCTAGGAATGGGATGAATTCTGAATGTCTCACCTCAGACTTGACCTCTTGGGGTCCCCTTGAAGACAGAGCTGAGACAGGAGGGCCAAGAGTCATGGAAGCTGTTAGCCATAGTTCTGGGTAACCCCACAGGCCCATTCTAGAACAGTGCTTATGAAGTCACAAAGCTTGCTGTGGTAGGAGAGTGAACAGAGAAAAGAAGGTCAGACACAAGACTACAGCCCGTCAAGTCCGCCAAGCTCCTCCCAGGACAGCTGAAGCTCTTCCTGAGGCCCCTGTGCCTCCCAGTTAGCCTTTCTGATGGGTTCCTGGACCATCTCCCAGGCCTTTCCTTGAGCTCCAGGACTCAAGATCAAAGCTGAGTTTTGAGTTGGACTCTTCTCTTTCTGCACAGCAACTTGAAGACCCTCTCTTAGGAAGACCACCTACTGCCCTCAGTGCCTGTGGTCCCTTAGCCCCTTCCTCAAGCATTTCTCTGAGGCTGTGGTGAAGGATGGAGCCAGTGCAGGACAGTGTGGCCCTTCCCATACTGGTTCCAAGAAAGGACAGAGCAAATCACATCTCACTTGGGCTGAAGGCACCTCTGCTGGTCTCCTGGTTAACGCTTGACAGACCCCAAAACCCAAATAGCACTACTGGCAATAGTAACTGATGGTTTTGGTCTCTGGTTCCATGAAATTTCTGTATAGAATCCCAAATGTGTGTGGCAGAATCTTCCCAGATTGCTGGTCTATTGTGTGTTCTTACATCTTCCCTAACACATGGGGAAACAGAATTGAGACTTCAGGTAGAGAAGCTGTTGGAGTGAGGACACATAGACCTGGGTACAACATGACCATGTCCACCAACGCCAGCTCCAGTGGCTGCTCTGCAGCTCCAGGGCAGGAGATGGCCTCTCTCATAGGATGATCACCCTCTGGTTTGGCCAAGCTACTTGCAAGTGCTTACCTCTGCAGTGATGGGAGGAACCTGACCACTGGGAAAGTGGAGTAGGAGTCACCAGCAGGCTGGCAAACCAATGGAAGAGGAGACCCTGGGCAGGAAGCCAGACCGGCAAGCTGAGGTGAATGTAGTTTGTGTGGATGAACCGTCCACCAGGACTCTGGATACCTATAGGCACAGCTAGCTTCCTGGCAAGTCTCATCATTTTCCTGAACTGGATGCACCTAACTTGCTTCTCCATGAGGTTAGGCCATTTTGTGATTTTAGTTTGTAACCTTAAGCCTCATGAATGCATAAAAGTCACATCATCTATTTGTCTCTCTTCTGCATGGCTTGCTCTGGGGCACAGTAGATACAGACTCCATCACACTCACATGGAAGTGGGTGCTGTATAGCACCGCCACCTTCTAGGTTTGCAACTTGGACAAATCCCACGATGTCCCCAGTCAGCTAGGAGTGGAAGACAGTTGTAAAGTCTGAAGTCTGGCTTGTTACAGGGTTTGAAACAAGAGAGGGCCTTGGTAAAGTGTACAGCATGCTTTAAACACTAATAGGACTCGTTCTCATGCCCTTGCGTCTTGCTGCAGGCCCTGTTGTCATAGCCATGAGTTTCTGGTACTCCAGTCTTTGCATAAATCTAGTCCAAGGTGGAAACTGAGGGGAGGAAGGAGCCCTGGACACATGGACTGAAGATACCCCTCAGAGAATGGTGCATGGCACGTGGGAGAGTAGAGCAGTGTCCCCTTTATGTGTAGTTTAAGCTTACTGTTGCAAACTTCAGCCTGAAATATTACATGGAAAATTCCAGAAATAAACAATGCATAAGTTTTAATAACTTCATAGTGTATCATTATAATTATTTTATTTATTAGTTGTTGTTGATCCCTTTCTGCGCCTATCTTTAAAAATATTTTATTTTTATTTTATGCATATGAGTATATTGTTTGCATGTGTATAAGTGTATCTGTTTCGTACAATGCCTGCAGAGTAAGAAGAGGGTGTTCGATCCCCTGGAACTGGAGCTATGGACAGCTGTTATGTAGGTGCTGGGAACAGAACCTGGGTCCTCTGCAAGAGCAGCAAGTGCTCTTAACCAGTGAGCCATCTCTCCAGCCCTGTCTGTGCCTAACTTATAAATTAAACTTTACTATAGGTATATATAAATAAAAGCCTAGTATATAACAATTTACATCCTGTCTGTAGGTATGGGTATCTTTGGACTATATCTCTTGTGGATAAGTGGGGACCACTGTCCAGGGGAATACATGGAACCCCAAGGGTCAAGAGCACACCAGAGTGGGAGAGGCAAACTCAGAGTCACCCATATGACCTAGGGTTAGGTAGGTGTTCTTGGAGTCTTGTGTATCTGTGTATCTTGCGACATTTAGACATGCTTTGACCTCCACGTCAGCTTCAGATCTGGGATTCACATCAACTGTCCACCAGCCTCATTCCTGGGGCAAGGTATAAGCTGCTGTATTCCAGTCTTTTCCAGACTTGCATTTGTGTGCACCCGGGCTTTCCCATCATAGATCCTGGCTTTCAGAGCTGATCCTAGCAGGCCAGGGAATTCATAGGATGCTCTTCTCCACAGAGACTTTGCTTTAGGGCTTCAGACCAGGTTTGCAATGTGTCTGGGCCACACTTTATAACCTCCCTCCCAACCCTTCCCCATGGTGTCCATGATAACTTCAGTGCAGTGCCTATAAGCTCAGGGCCCCTCATCCAACTCAGCTCCCTCAGTCAGGACCCTGCCTTCTGCCTTGTGCTTTCTGCCTGTCACTCTTCTCTTTGCCCATGGTGGAATATCTTGTCTCCCATATGCCCTGGTCCCTACACACAGATGTAAGTGTATGGTGTCCTGAACAACTTGGAATCTCTGGATGACTTTTATCTGCAATTGCTCGGGGACTACTTAGCAACAAGGCTCTGGCTAAAGCCCAGGGCACCTCCCTCTGCCTTGCCTGCCACCCCCGTAGACTAGGGGTGACCTTCTCTCAACACTCTGACATCAGAGCGTCTTGGTGTCTGGTCCTTGAGGCTAGTGTCCATCTGGAAGGAGACACAGTTGTCTTGAGCAGGAGTCTCTAGATCTTTGTGGGTAGGTCCACTAAGACAGAGGCATACCCATCTGTGGCAGGACCCAGGTCCTTCTGTGGGGCCAGAAGCCTGCTCTTTCCACCCTCTGCAGCAGCCCTGGAGGTGGGACTTGTGGCCTCAGATTCCAGGCTAGACAACTGCGTCAGACTCCTTGAGGGACAGATCAGCTGGAGGACCCAGAAGTGGCCTCTTCCCAGTAGGATCCCTGCCTAGCATCCCAGAAAATGGAGTGGCCCAAGGTGGGAGTCCCCAGGGCTAAGGAGGCAGCTTCTCACCTGTGCCTCAGATAAATGGGAGAGAGCTAATCCTACCAGCTCTGTCCAGAGTCTGCCTTCCCATCAGCCTCTTGGCTTCCCTCTACTTTGCTCATGAGCTTCTGTGAACCAAAGGGACACGTCAGACTCATGGACACTGCACTACCCTGCCTCTAGGCTCCAGGACTAAAGGTGCTTTCCTCTTCCCCTGCCGTCCCTTATTCGCTTAATCTTGCCAAATCTCTGCCAGGGTGGAGATCCTTCCCCCTTCCCACCTTGCTGTCCCCTCCTCCTCCCCCGTAAGGTATAACTCTCAGCCTTTCACATTTTAAACACTGCCTAAGGGCCCCAGGTCTCTAGGCCCTGCTACAGGGCTCCCTTTCAGTAGCCAGAGAGGCCTTCTGGAAGCACAGCAAGGACCTGCGCTCTCTGGAAGAGAGCACACACTCTCAGTTCATAGTCTAGATCTTCTCAGCTCCTGAGAGAGAAAGGCACCTGTCACCGCCTGCCTTTCTGGATAGAGAAGTGGTGCATGGTCTGCAGCCCGCAGAGGCCCCAGGTGGGACGACAGTGACACACCCTAGCCCACATTGTCTACCTCTGGTCCACGGTGCTTAGGGTGCCCACTCTGCCCTCAGCATCCTGGGCCCCAGCATCCTTGATGCACATCACTTCCTTTCTCCATGAAGAGCCCATTCAGTCACTCATCTAAGCAAAAGCTCAACCACCTTGTTAAACCACCGGGAGCCCAGTTGACTAGCTTCCTGGTGCCCTCTTCTCTTGTCCCTGCATCTGTCTCCTACATCATCACCTCTGGATCACTGAGATACCCCCTAATATCTTTCCCTTTTGCCAGTGTTTGCCCTGCCCTGGTTTCAGGAAAGACCACTGGAGTCAGCCGTTGCAAGCATCTGACCAGGCAGGCCTTCCTGGGACCCCCATCGTAATTTCATGACCTGTACCCCTTCTCCAGCCTGCGCCCTGACTTGGAGAGCTGTGCTGACTGCTCACTGCCTCTCAGGCACCACAGAAGAGCAAGGCTAGTCTAATGTGCCAGGTATGGCCTCCAAAAGATGTTTCTGGCAGGGCCTGCCTCATAGGTGGTCTAATAAATCCCAATCCTGGCTGTTGTTGGAGCAACTGCACCCACCACCACCTGATGTTTCTGGAGAAGAAATTTCCCGGGCTCAGGACCTCATTAACTGTTAGATGGGACTCATGAGGCCAAAACATGGATCTGGGCTCTAGTTGCTGTGGCTTTGGGACCTTGTCCAGGTGGCCTAGATGTAAGGAACGTGGACTGTTCCAGGCCTACCAGGAAACACTGGCTTGGTGCTCTATTCAACCCTTATAGGAAGGGATGTGGTAGCAACAATTTCAGGCCCTAGGCATGAGGGGAGCCAGAGGAGTGCGATTCTGTATGCGCTGGCCTCAGTTTTTCTAAGCAGTTTGTGGACCCACCCAAGTAAGACTCTGGCTCTCAGAACCTCAGTGTCCTCTAACATCAGCACTCACCTGCCACAATGCCAGGCAAAAATCCACCCTCAGGAAATGAGAATTACCAAATGTGGCTAGTAGAGGTACAGCAAATAGGATGGACAGACAGACAGACAGACACACACACGTTTAAAAATAGCCCTGTCCCACTAGCCGCACTCCGACTCAGGCTACTTGAGTCCTTTGGTAACCTCTGGTATCCCAGTTCTTTTACAGACATACCTGCCAGCTGCAGGCATGGGTCACCATCTCGCTGACTGAGCATGCTATGTACCAGCTGCTGTACAAGCACTGTGGGGGCCCCTTCAGCCTTTGGGGTACCGTAGTTCTGGTAGTCTTAGGCTGTCTTAGTTATGTGACCCATAGAGAGAAATGAACTCTTCTAAGCTTTATGTTTTTATTCTGTAAGAAAAATGTGATTGTTCCTGTCAGAGCTGCTGCGGGGGGATCCTCAGGATATGACACTGCACAAGCATGGCACTCCTCATGTGCTGAGCACATGGCAAGTCCTCACCAGATGTGGGGCAGGAGCTGGGCACATGCTGGTATAGGCTAGCACCACTGCATACATAAGTGGTATGTATTTGCAATTTGTGAATAAAATATTTTTAAAAGAATCATATAAAAAAGTACATCTGAAAATACAGAAGGCCCAAAAGAAGGAAGACAGACAGAGGAAGTTCAAAGATCAAAATTACAAGTATACAAATCACAGCTTTAAACGTGAATGGTTTAAGCATACCAATTCAAGGCAGATATTCAGAGGAAAAGGAGAAAGAGGAAGAGGAGGGCAAGGAGGAGGAGAAGGAAGAGGAAGAGGAGGAGGAGGAGGAGGAGGAGGAGGAGGAGGAGCCAGGCCTGGTGGTCCACCTCTGTAGCCTCAGTACTCAAGAGAGGAGGGAGATGAATAGTGAATTCAAGGTCAGTCTAAGCCACAGAGAGGGAGACCCTATCTCAATAAACCAAGATACGGGATGCAGCTATCGACAGAGTGCTTGCCCAGCATACTCAAAGCTCTGAGTTGGATTCCCAGCATCGAAAGAAAACTAAAGGATGAACTACATTTGTGTCCAGGAAACTCACTTTAAATATAAGCCTCCTATTAGTTAAGGGTAAAGGGATGAGAAAAGACACACTAGGCTGATATCCATCAAAAGAAACCCAGAGCAGCTAGCTGTACGCAACTTAGACAAGAAAACAGCAGCGAGAGGAAGATTTTAAGGAAAAGACAGCAACATGTGAAAGAATATGTTCTCGTAACACAGAACCAATGCAAGCATGTGAGGCCAAAATGGACAGAGCTGAATGAATGTAGAAACAGACAAACCTAGGAGTCTGGCTGGAGACTTCAGTCTGTCTCTATCAGTGATTGATGAACCAAGGAGAGTACATTGGAAGCACGGTGAATCAGCTTGATCTGACTGACAGCCTTCGGACACTGTATTCACCAAAGGCCTGAATACACAGCCTCTTATGGTCACACATGATATCCATTCATAGACACATTCTAGACCAGAAAATATAATCTAAAATTTAAGGAAATTTAAAAGTCAATAATGAAAAGATAGTTGAAAAAATCCCAAAATATTTGAAAATTAAACAGACTATTTTAGCATGAGCCATAAATGAAATAAGAAATCTCAAAAATTTTTTAAATATTCTGTAGAAATAAAGTTAAAAATTTCAAATTATTGTAAAAGTTAAATTGCAACATTTTAAATATCTGAAGATTTAGATAGCATGGTTTAGAAAGGAAAAATTATAGCATTAAACACATGTGTTTGGAAAATATAACATGTAAAATCAATGGCCTAAGTTTCTATGCTGGGGAAAGAGAGAAATAAGAGTAAACTTTACCTGAAGCAGGGAAATAAGGGACATGAAAACCAGAATCCATATCAGTGAAACTAAAAAGAGGAAGAAACTTCGAAAACAAATTAAAAATCGAGTTCTTTCAAATGATAGAGAGAATTCATAAGTCTCAGGTAAGTTAAATAAGAGCTAACGTGAAGTTGCCAATTCACAGCAGAAAATGGAAGGAAGGTGCTAATCTAAGTAATCCTGGAACTGAATGGAGTTTGTAACTCTGCAAGGCACATAAGCACTGTACTCTAGCTGACAAAGTGTTGTGTGCTAGAAAAACAAGAGTTAACTATGTTGAAACCAGAGCGCATGAGTATTGAGATCGACCAGTACATGGGCACAGAGGGTCAGAGGCAGATACGTCATTGTGGGAGTGGGAGAGGGAGACTACTGACAAGCAAGGGTCAGGGGACTAGAATGTCCTGTGGTCGTGGACTGAGGGTGGAGATTTTCCCATTCAGTCATGAGGCGTGCACTGGATAGCTTCAGTTGTCAAATCGACACACCTGGTGGAGGGAACCTCCATGGAGGAATTTCTTCCATTGGCTGGACCTGTAACCATTCCCATGGGCATTTTCTTGATTGTTGAGTGATGTGGGAGGGCCCAGCTCACTGTGGGTGGTGCCACCCCTGGGCAAGTGGTCCTTGGGTCATAAGAAAACAGACTGAGCATAGGCCAGGGGAGCAAACCAGTAATAGCATCCCTCCACATCTATTCTTCAGCTCCTGCCTCCAGTTCCTGCCCTGAGTGGCTGCCCTGACTTTGGTCAGTGATGAACTGTGACCCAGGAGATACAAGTTAAAATAAGCCCTTTCAGGCTGGGCATGGTGGCACACCCTTAATCCCAGCACTGGGGAGGCAGAGGCAGGAGGAGCTTTGTGAGTTCAAGGCCAGCCTGGTCTATAGTAAGTTCCAGGTCAGCTGGGGCTACAGGGAGACCCTGTCTCAAAAAGACCAAATTAATTAATTAAGATAAAAAAAACCCTTTCGTCCCCAAGTTGGTTTTGGTCAGTGTTTTTCTCACAGTAATAGGAAGTAGCTAGGTCAGGGTGTCAAGGTGCAGGATCCAAGGGAAAGACCTCCCAACAGCCAGACTGTAAAACCAGAGCAACAAAATGAGTGGCTTTTCACAAGCTCAGCAGCTACAAGATAAAGAGATATCAACACATGACTGAATTCACAGTGAAAATGGAGAGAAAACATGCTAAGGAAAACTCAGGGAAGCTTCTGTAGCTGGCACCCTCTGAGGGAGAGAGATCAAAGCCCCAGCTCTTCAACATCATTGAATGCAGAAATGTTCTCCAAAAAGCGTCATGTGAGAAACAGGAAAAAAGAAGAATAATTTTACAGCAGAGAAACTTGACAGCAGCTCAGCCAGGTGATCAAGGCAAGTTAGGTAGGTTTTGTTGATAGTATAAACAGTTAATAAGATTGGACAGGAAGGGCATTTTACCTCTGTGACTTTCTCCCCAAACTCTACAACCCCGGAATAACAAAGTGAATATCAGATAAAGCTGGGCTCGCCTGATGGATGTTCTCTAAAATGACCGAAGCCTCAAACTGGCAAGGTCATCCAAGGGCACAGTGATAAGGAAAATCTGAGAAACTGGTCATAAGCAAGACGCTGTGATGAAATGCCACAGGGTATCTGGGTTGGCATCCTTCGACAGAGAAAGGATATTGGGTAAAGACTCAGTGTGGGTGGCTGATAATAACGTACCAGTGGCGTTTTGCTTCCAACAAGTTTGCTCATTGTAACAAATGAACCAGTCATGTAACCCTGGAATACAGAGAAAGTGTGGGTATAGGGTATAGGAGAATTTCTGAACTGTCTTCGTAACTTTTCTGTCAGTCCAAAACTATTCTAAAATTAAAGGTTTCTTTTTGAAAAGATGAACAGAGACTGTTCAGGGGAAGAGAAGACCATGGGAGAGGATGGAGTTTGGGGACTATGTGTGTGCAAAACGGCCCAGTGGAGGAGGCAGTAGAAACCTTGGTCTGTTGAAAGTGGTCCATAGACATGTCAGAAACAGGGACTTAGGACTGCTGGGAGGATTTCAACACTGCTTAGTGCAACTGCTCTTTAAAGTGTTATCATAGCCTATTAAAAGTGTTCCAGTGGGAAGTTTCCCTACCGTTAACCAAACAAGCAAGCATAATTATTTGGTGGTTATTTTACTTATTTTATGTATATGAGTGTTATGCTTGCATGTATGTAGGTGTACCCACATCGTGCAATGCCTGCAGAGGACAGAAGAAGGCGTCAGATCCCATGGAACTGGAGTTACGGATGGTTGTTAGCTACCAAGTGGGTGCTGGAAATTCAACCGAGGGCTTCTGCAAGAGCAGCCAGTGCTCTTAACTACTGAGCTGGCTCTTCAGCCCCTTATTTGTGTTTTAAAATAGCAACATCTACATTGTGTCTCCTTGAGGGCAATTGAAGAAGTGAAGGGGAAATGTCAGAGACAGCTACGATCAGGTTAAGGGAAGGGATGGATAAGGAGCTGTTCCTGTGGAGCGTTTGGCAGGGGGTGGGAGGGTTGGGGGTGGGTGTCAGAGGAGGCTGACTGTTCTGTCCTGCTCACTGGAGAGCCAATCTTCAGGATTCCAGCTGTAATACCAGCAGGCAGAAAAGTGAACAGGTGTATTAGTCTGTTTTCTGTTATTGTAAAGAAATAGCAGAGGATAAGTACTTTATAAAGAAAAGAGGTTGGGGGCTGGAGAGATGCCGAGTGTGTAAGAGTGCTTGTTACACAAGCATCAGGACCTGACTTGGATCCCAGTGCCCATGGAAAAGCTGGGCGTGGCAGTATGTAAATCCATCACTCTGGGAGGCAGAGACAGGAGGACCCGTCACTGAGACTTGCTGGCCATCAGTTTAGCTCAGGTTCAGTGTCTCAAAGGAATAAGGAGGAGTGATAGAGGACACCTACCATCTTCCTCTGACCTCCACACACGCTGCTACATACATGGGTATATATAACCTCACTGCAGAGAGGGCGGGGGAGATGGACCAAAGCTCCAAGGGCTTGATGAGAGCATCACTCAGTGAGAACTGCCTGCTGATGTGCTGATGGCATCACGCTGGCCAGGTGGATATGAACTGAGATATGACAAGGTGACACAGGATGCCAGACGGTAAGACAGGGCCCAGACCCCCTTGTTTCTAATAACTCACTCCTGTGAAATTCACCAGGTCCACAAGAATTACTTGGTCCCTTCGCCCCCAATGACCCAATCACTCTGCACTAGACTCTACTTAGAAATCCCACTATTAACATTGTTGCATTGAGGACCAAATCACCAACACATGAGCCCTCCAGGGGCCACTAGACTCCTGAAGAGAGGCCAGCAAAGGTTTGAACTTCTGCCTTCTGTCCATCTGTGAACCCTGGAAACTAGGTCCCACAAAACTCTGATCCTAGGTGGCCATGGGTCTTTTTAACAGCAGGGTGCTGCTCCAGCCCTAGCCACAGAGGATGGCCAAATCCCACTTGATTGTCTTCCCACAATTTCTATAAAGCAGCCAAACACGCATACCCTACAGCCTGAAACAGAGTGCATCCGCTGCAGTGTGGACCAGAGGTCAGGGCAGCATGTCTAATAACAGGAGTGTGGGTGCAAGTCCTTAGGTCACAGGGCACACCTGCACCCTGTAGAACCCAGGCTCTAATACCCGCCACAGCCTCTGAGGTTCACAAGCCTCCACAGGCTTGGCTGGTGAAGGGGGGTGGTATCACTGTGTGCATCACCATGTGCATCTTGGAGTCTTAGCTTCAGTTCGCTAGCAGAGATCTTGGCTTGAAGGTATGCTTTTTAAGGGCTGAATTACGTTCAATTTTCAACAGCTGCTTTATGAGGTTATATTTTCAGGCAGCTTAGGCTAATTATTGTGTAATCATAAAAAATCACCTACAGAGCTTGTTAAATTTACAGATGTTCCTAGGTCCCATCCCAAAGGAGGGTCCTAGGGATAAGTATTTTTAAGATGTTCCCTGGGGGCTTTTGCGATGCAGCCTCTAGTGTCTAGGAAATGAAATAGAAAGCTGATGGTGGTTTATAGTTAAGTTCTCATTTCCCACAGTTCTTAAAAATATAGGATGGGGTGAAAGGGAGGTTGGGAATCTAAAGCTAAATATTACAAAACATGGTTGGAAGGAGCCCCAACCAAGATTTCAAGCTCCTTAGTCCACTCTTCATAGGAAGGCCAGCTGGGTCCAGGATGGGGAAGGGTCTGATGGGGTCATCCTGTGCAGTGGCTGAGCAGCACTGGACACTGCATCCCCAGCCTCCAAGTCAGGACACCAGGGCTACAAGATCTGCCCAGGGAGAGAACAATGCTATGTGAATTAAAATAGGGACCTTTCAGTTCCTTCCGAATGCATGTCCACTGGGTACCATGTGCTGCTTTACGGGTCCTGTGACCACTTCTAAAGATGCCCCCTGAAACAGAAGATAGCAACTAAGTTGGGGTGGTTTGCCCCCTCCTTCCCTGTATCCTCATTTGCCATCCAGACATTCTTCCTCCAGACTACTTGGTGGTTGGCCTCCTGGGTGCTTTGTGGCTTGGGTCTAGCCTCATGTTGGGGTATCTGCCAGGGTTCAAGAGAGCTGCTTGGAAGGAGACTCTAATAGGATGGCACTTTCTGAGCAAGGCCAGTCCACAGCACCCTCTCCTGGGCTGTAGGGCCTCTGACATCAGGCCTCTGATCAGACAGAGGTTGAGGCTGTGGACCGGGCCTGTCGCTTGAGGTGCTCCGGTGCTCATCTTCAGTGCTGCTGCCCTCTTGGTGATGAGTGCCAAGGTAGGCTTCAGAAAGTGCTACTTCACCCACTGGGTTGAGTAGTCCACAGGGATTGTTTTAAATTCTCACAGAAACCCATATGAGAGAGTGGGGTTCAGGGAGGGTGCGTCAGTTGTCCTGCCTTACACATACTGTGCAGAATAGCTCCAGGGCTCAACTGTGAGAATAAAGCTTAGGCTCATTTCACAGCTCTAGACTGCCCAGCCATACTCCCTTAGAATATGTGTGGTTCTAAGTCCTTCCTGGAGGCATCCTCCATGATGCTGAAGTCTCGTGTCTGCTCAAAATGCAGACCATAAGCGTGAAATGAACTGCATGTGTGCCTCTCATTATGCTGCGATTTTGCGACTGCCTTGGGGAAATAATGGTGTGAGGGGTTAAGAATATATATATCCCCCTCATCTATTCTGGGTCTATCAGAAAGGTCATCTGACTATGATACTTGACCTTGATCTGAGCCCACAGTGTGCTGGATGCATTCTGTGTATGAACATGTAGAATCAACTCGGCTGTCCTACTGTGTGATCCCATTTTCAAGTGAGGATATGAATCTTAAGCTTTTTAAAAATCTTCCCAGGTTAGCAGAGCTGCTCAGATCAGTGCCAGCTACATACAGGTCTGCTGGCTGTACAGCCTGAACACTAAACCCCAGTGTAGAGGCCACTTATTTCACATGAAGACATGAGGGCTTTTTCAACTGATACTTCTTATTTTATTTTGAGACAGGGTCTCACTATGTATGATGCAGAGGCTCCTGCCTCAAACCCCTGATGCTGAGATTATAGGTGTATACTACCACACCTGGCAGTAGATGTTTTTTTAAAAAATATTTTATTATTTTTATTTTATGGGTATGCATGTTATGCCTGCCTGTACTGCACCCGTGTCATGCAGTGCCCACGGAGGACAGAAGAGGCTGTCGGATCCCTTGGAACTAGAGTTACAGACAGTTGTTAGCTGCCATGTGGGTACTGGGATTCGAACCCAGGTCTTCCACAAAAACAACCAGTGTTCTTAACTGCTGAGTCATCTCTCCAGCCCCAGTAAATGTTTCTTAAGCACCTGTGCTCTAAGCAAGGCCCTGTGAGACCTTGGAGATGCAAATAGTACCATGCTGGCCTTATCTTCTGTGCTTAATCTGCTGTATGGAACACATGTTGCAAATTAAATGCAGTGGATCATCTGCTGTAAGTAGATCAGACTCAACACACCATGGCAGTGGAGAGGCACAGAGGCCCCCGTCTTTGCCCCAATGTGACATGTAGGTGTGTATATGGCAAGTAGAAGTTGCGTAGGTAGAGACACACCTTGGGCAGTACACGTGCTCCTGCATCCTTGCCATGGTCCCTGCATGAGGTGGGCTCGGCCAGAGACCAGACAGGGCCTCTTCTTAAGTAACACACGGATCCCGATGTACATGCTTTAAGCTTGGGTAAATAGTGTGAATCACTGCCCTGTCTCTGTGTGTATACACACTGTCAGGAGAAGCAGGCTGTGAGCGATGAGGCTTGGAGAGAGCTGTAGGCCAGACTTGGATGATTTTACTGTCAAAATGAAAATTTTGCATTCTTCATTGTAGACAACAGCTATGACTTCTTAAACAGTGGTGATGCGACATGATTTCTGTCAACACTTTTATTTGAGTTTGAAAGACAGGCTTAGTGACTTTTCATAGCCCAGCACCCTCTCACCCTCTCTTTTTCCTGTGTCCCTCCTCTGCTCAGGCTCACCTCCTGTCATTGGGCTCAGCCAGACTCCCTTCCTCAATAACTGCTTCAATCCAAATCTGTGCTGTTGGCCAGGCGCTCACCACTTCTCAGCCAGCTAATCCAACTGGTCTCTGTTGTCAGTTGAATTATATCTTTTGAAAAGACATGTCCAAGTCCCAGCCCTGGAACCTGCGAGTGTGACCTCATTTAGAAATAAGGTCTCTGCAGGTGTGATCAAGTTATACCGAGGTCATGCAGAGAGGCATGGCAGAGGCATATACTGAGTGAGCCATGCTGATGGTTGTCAGCAACATCAGAAGCTCCATAGCAAAGCTGGGGACAGATTTTCCCACAGAACCTTCCAAGAGAACATGGCTCTGCCGACACTCCAGAACTCTTTCCATCTGTAGCTGCTATAGAACAGTCTGCCTTGGTCTCAGCCACTCTGTGGCGGCAGCCGTGAACATGTGTCTCTCCTCCCTCCATGTTTGCCTCTCTCCACCAGCCAGTCGATTTTCAGAGTGCCCTTTCAAAGCCCACAGTTGGTTTTTGCTATTTGCTGCTCCCCAGCCGTTGTCCTCCCCAGGAGGCAACCTGAGCCCCTTCTGTGTTGCTGAGCCTGCAACCTGTGCACAACAATTGTGGGGGAGCTTTGGATGCTTTTACTGTGACTACATGCCTGATCTTTTTCACCTTCAATCCTTGTTTTGTGTGTACAGGGCCTGGACCACACGCTGCTGCTGTGGCCCCTCACAGCTCGGCTAACCTCTGCAGTAACATAACTGCAGTCCTTACCGGACTCTCCTGATCAGGAACATTGAACTTCTACACGCAGCGTGAAAATATTTTATGCCCTAATCACAGAGCCTTTCACTGCATCTGGAAGATAGGAAGTGAAGAGCAAGTGTTTGCTGGGTGAATGAATAATCACATAAATGAATCACTCAGATTAAAGGAAAGCCACGGTTTGGGTTTCTGTTGTCGGTCACCATGCAGAGCGCAGGAGAGGACGACTGTCACAGAAGAACTACCTTCCATTTCCTGGCTGTGTGGCTCAGGGACAATTACTTAAACCTCACTGAGACCCATAAATAAAGAAACAAAAACATTATACACATCATAGAATCAGTGAGATGATGTCATGCGGAAAAATGAGGGGAGATATGTTTGTTGCACTCTACCAAGGATTAGAACATCCCAAGTCTGAAATCTACACGTTGAGCCAGAGGGGCCCTTTGTTTCTCCTGCACCAGGGCACTCACAGGAGTGACCTTGGCAATGGAGGCCATCCTAATTATTTGTGCAGAGCAATAGTCAAGGCAGAGCGGAGGGCCATTTAAACACTGGAGGAGCAATTAATCACAGCACACTGGAATATTGCTTTAGGTTCTGAACTCAGCTCACTTTATACACAGGAAATGAAATGCTATAATTATGGCAGTCACTAGAGACTCCAAGTCCTGGCTTCAATTCCCCTAACCTCCATCACTGCTCTGTGACTATGTAGATATGACGCCTGCACATCTGGCTCACCAGGGGAAATGCCACCCGCTCTCTACCCGTGACTCACCAAATCCTCCTCCTCTCCTCTCATGGTGGTGAGATACACATAACATTTACTACTTCACTGCTGTTAAGAGCACAGCTCAGGAGTGTTAGGTATACTGATATTTTTATTCACATTTTTTTATCCATCTCAAATCATGTTTCCTGATTTCTAGTATCAGCTTTGCATCCATTAAATAATAGCTTCCTAGTCTTCCTCTGTGGTGGTTTGAATGAGTGTCCCCTGTAGGCTCCAAGTATTTGGATACTTGGTCCCCTGTTCGTGGCACTATTTGGGGGGCGGGTCACAGAACTTTTAGGTGGCGGCCTTGCTGGAGGAAGCATGTCATGGGGGGGGGCTTTTAGAGTTCTTAAGCTTTGTTGAATTTCCAGTTTCTCATGCTTGCTTAAAGATGTGCTCGGTCAGCCTTCTGCACCTCTGCCACCATGCCTCCCCACCATGATGGACTCTTGCCCCTCTGGAACCATAAATAAAATAAACTAGTTGCCTTGGTCATGCTGTTTAATCACAGTAACAGAAAAGTAACTAAAACCCTCTCCCCAACCTCCATTGCTATGAATTTGACTCCTTTGGGTACCTCATATATGAAATCAAGCTGTTTCAAACTCCATCCATGTTGTAGTGTAGATCATCATTTCTTCCTTTTGAAGGCTGAATACTATTTTAGTAGTAGTAGTATTGTGGTGGTGGTCGGGATGAAACCCAAGTGCTGATCATCTGCTCCAAACTGACCTCCCCCTTCAAGCCCCATTCTCCTGTTTTATATCTTACACATTCTTTGTCTGTGCATCCACCTGTTGATGGACTTTGTGGCTGCTTTCACCTTTGGGTTCTTTTGAACAATAGTACTATGCATATTGATGCTTAACTGTTTGCTGGTGTCCTTGAATTCTGTGAGGTACCAAGGTACGGAATCGCGGTATCCTAGGATACTTCTACTTAGGTTTTCAAGGTACCACCATACATTTGAACCTTTGCCTGACACAACACATCGGAGAAAGAGAGGAAGGTGATTGTTGGGACGGACAGGAAGAGCAGGTGAGGGGGATCCATCCTAAGCAGAGGGGAGAATGCCTGTACCCTGTGTCTGAGTTGAGCTCTGATACTTTCTACACCCTCCATGACTACCCCCCACATGGCTTCATTATTGACGGGACACAGGTGACTTGAGGAAGTGGATGGTTCAACCCCACCACCACCAGTTCACTCTGGAGACCCTTCTGTGTCCCTAGCTGTTAATCATGATCAACTCACAATTTTTAAACCTGAAAGTCCCACAATTTTCTTTCTAGCAGAGTTCGTTTAACTCAAATTAAATGGATTAGCAAATCATGAATACTTTTACATAAGCAGAGGAAGTAGAAAGGAAAGCAAACTCAAGTTTCTTGTCAAATCTATCAGCAGAAGTGTGCATATACGTCTCTGTATTTAGCTCATGAGATTTTATGGCTAGCAGTTAGCTAGTTCTCTCAGGGTATAACCCCCCTCCCCCAAGGTGGTTTTTTAAATGCTGATTTGAATCTAAACACCTAATTACTGGTATTTGCCTAGAGACTTGTCTCCAGAGGCTGGCCTTGCCAGGAGCTGCTGTCAGTGATGAATGGGGCTGTTCCTCCCAGACAGGGCCAGTGCAGAAAGGGGAGGAATAGTCTAGTTCCTGAGCTCCTTACCCACCTGTGTTTCCCACTGGGTCACATTTCTGATAATCTGGAGGCAGAAGGGCCAAGCCCATCATCTAGGACACAGCCTGGCTCCAGGTTTCTACTTTTAATTTTTTTTCTCACCAAGAACAGGCACTCAGGAGTGACAGAGGGCAGTTTCTGAGTTTCCACCCAGTCACAGTCTGAGTTCCTGTTGGAGATAATTCTCTGTGAGCATTTCTTGCTTCCTGTGAATAGCAGGAACAGCTGTGTTTGTCCCAGACTGACCTTTTCAGATTGTACACTCAGTGCAGCTAGCCTTGGAAGACAGTGACCTCGGCAGAATGGGGGCAGGCTTGGTTGCCGGCCCATAAAATAGAAAATGATGTCTCTTCTCCGGCAGAGTGTACTCACTATCCATAAAATACACCTGTACCACTGCTTCTGCTGCCACAAGCACCACCACGCCCTCCCACCATGATGATCTCCACCATACCCTTCCCACCATGAACTGCACCATGCCCTCCCCACAATGAACTGCATCATGCCCTCCCCACCATGATGGACTGAAAGCCCTCTGAAATCCTGAGCCAAAATAAGCTTTCTCCTAGAAATTCTTTTTGTCAGGTATTTTGTCGTAGTAACGATCTCAGTTCTAGAAGACTGAGTAGTGAGGGCCACAGTGGCTAGAAGTACAGCCTGGCCAGCTACACTGGTGGTTTGGTCCCCTTTCAGCCAGAACCCCCAGGGCCTTGGCAATGTCACTGATGTTTAGAGCAGGGCTTTTGCATATGCATATGGGTGCCTGTACAGGCCTTAAAAGGGCATCATATTTCTTGAAGCTGGAGTTACAGGTGGTTGTGAGTCACCTGACAGAGCTGGGAACAGAAGACTGAACCTCTGGAAGAGCAGCAAGCACTCAACCACTGAGCCATCTCTCCAGCCCTACTCTCTACACGCTTGACCTCTTTATAGTTGAGAAGTTTTACATGACCCTGGATACGCAGGTATATGAAATACATATACAGACCAAATATTTACTGAGAATAAATTATACATAAGTTAATTTTAAAACAATTCTTTGGCATACATATAATTTTACCATTTATTAAAGATAGAAACAAATTTGCACACTGAATTGGATGTTGATCTAATTTTACATAAATACCTAAATCTTGATTGAACATTTGATGCTGCAGGCCATTCAGAACACTCAGTGCTACGGCTGATCAGTATTTTGACTTTGTGATTATTAACACTGAGATTGCCATGTCACTTAAGTACATAGAACAAAATATTCACTTCAGAAATTGTTGAAAATTCTGTTCTAATCCCAAGACAAAGTCCATTTAATGATTTTTTAAATGAAACTCAACTCAGCCAGTCAGAAAGCAATTTTTAAGATCAAACATCAAACATAATACAATCCAGATTTGATACTTACATGTTGAGGAAAAGTACTTAGAAAATACTTTGTCATACTTAAACCATTGTTTCTATAAGAGCAGAAAACAGTGTGCACAGCAAAAACAAAAACAAAAAACCAAAAACTGCAGTTCATAATGGACAACAGTCCTTTTATTTATTTTTATGTGTATGGATGTCTGCCTGCATGTATGTAAGTGTACCACATGCATGCAGTGCCTGAAGAAGCCAGAAGCAGGCACCAGATCTCATGGAACTGGAGTTGCAAATGGTTGTGCACTGTCATGTGGGGGCTGGGAACTGAACCCAGGATCCCTACAGGAGCAGTTAGGGCTTTTAACCACTGAGCCACCTCACTGATGGCTCTGGCATTGGGATGCAAACTCAAGAACAGACAGTGTGAGGGAGCAGGAAACATCAGGGCACTGCTTAGAGCCCAAGCTTCTAGCTCATTCTCATGTGAGTAAGACTGAAATAATCTAAGAAGCAGCCAATGTGAACTCTGAATTTCAGCATAAACAGATCAGTGAACATTTTAAAAGGGTGAATACTGTAGTTTCTGTTACAGCAGCAGATTCTCATAAGCAGTAGTGGGGCAGTTCTGGCCCTGCCCAAGGGACATGCAGCAGTGTTTATGCACCTTTAGGGGTTGTCACGGTACAAGAGTTTGATACTGATGCCAAGGACAGTGGTACCAGGGCTGCTGCTCAGCACCCTACGATGCACAACACAGCTGCTTTGCCAAGGGTGAACCACATTGGGTGCCAACTGTGCCACATTGTCTATTAGCTTTAGCTAGACACTTAGAATCCGTTCTTTCAAGTGAGTTCCGGGATCCTGTGAGACCAGGTAGAGAGGTACAGTTGCATCCACTTTGCAGAGCGTATTGAGGCTCAGAAAAGAGGAGTGAGCTGCCTGGACTCCCAGGGAGCATAGAGAGGAGAAAATTTCCCTCCAGGGATCACTGTAAGATTTGCTTTGCAGGGGCTGGAGAGCTGGCTCAGCAGTTAAAAGCAATGGCTGCTCTTGCAGAGGACCCAGATTCAGTTCCCAGCACCGACACTGTAGTTAACAAGCATCCAGAACACCAGTTCCTGGGGATCTCTTTGGACCTCGGTGCACGCTGCATGACTCAGGTGCACTCGCATACATACAGGCAAAACACTCACACAATAAAATAAAAATGATAAATAAAATATTAGAAAAGATTTGCTTTGCCGGATGTCTGCTGTATTAGTTACACTTTCATTGCTGTGACAAATGCCCTGATAAAATAAGAGCAATGGAAGGGAGGTTTTACTGTGGCTCACATTTGAAGGTACAGCCCAGCGTGGCGGGGAAGTCTGCCGGCCGGAGTGTGAGCTGGCTGGTCACACTGCATCTGCTCTCAGGGAGCAGAAAGCGTGGAGAGTTGCGCTCAGCTGGTCTTCTCCTTTTTACACATTGCGAGACTCCAGCTCATGGGATGGTTGCTGGTCACATTTAGAGTGGGTCTTCCCATGTCAGCAGACCTAATCTAGACACTCCTCACAGATATTCTAGAGACTGGTTTCCATTGTGATTCTCTCCCCCCTTCCCACTCCTCCTCCTCCTCCTCCTCCTCCTCTTCCTCCTCCTCCTCCTCCTCCTCCTCTTCCTCCTCCTCCTCCTCCTCCCTCTCCTCCTGTTCCTCCTCATGTTCCTCTTTCTCCTCCTCATCTTCCTCTTCCTCCTCCTCCTCCTCATCTTCATCTTCCTCCTCCTCCTCCCCTTCCTCCTCCTCCTCCTCCTCCTCATCCTTCCTCCTCCTCTTCCTCCTCCCCTTCCTCCTCCTCCTCTTCCTCCTCCTCCTATTCTTCTTTTGCAGTTTTTTTTTTTGTGTGTGTGTACTATCTGTGTATACACATGCCACCATCTGTGTGTGATCAGAAGTCAACTTGTGGCAGTCCATTCTTTCTTCTACCATGTGGGTTTGGGGGATCGAATTTAGGAACTCAGGTTTGGTGGCAAGCCCTTTACCTACTGAGTTATCTTGCTGGCCCCTAGGATGATTCTCAATCCCATCCAGTTGACAGTCAAGACTGGCCATCACAGATGTTTGTCTTTACTCTGTTTTGATTTGTCTTAAGGGAATAAGAACTTCAGCATTTATTGGGAGCCTATCATGTGGCAGAGATAGAAACTGAAGTTTTTGTTCTCAGAGTGCTGATGGTCTGACAGAGAGGCAGGTAACAAACAAGCTAATACGTAAATACAAGGCATACCAGATAATGACAAGGACTGAGGAGAGGGAGAGGTGGTAGAGTGGAGTTGGATGGAGAAGATCTTAACAAAGTGACAGAAATGAATCGAAAGGCCCAGGCCTGTGGCTTTTTCTGGTGAAGGGATGACAAGTGCAAAGGCCCTGAGGCAGGATCTATCTGTGTGCTGGAAAAGCCACATGGCTGCTGAGCCCACCTAAGAGGGAAGCAGGAAATGAGCAGTGACCCCAGAGTCGGGTAAAGATGGGGGTGGGGACAGCTCCTAGAATGAAGACCAGCTGAAGGATGTTGTCCGTCATCATGTCCGTCATCATCACCGCAGGCCCAAGAAAACCTCTGGGTTTCACGTATGAACAGAGAGAAGGAAACAGACAAGGAATTTGTTCATTTCTCCAGATGTCCAGTGTTCTTCAATTCCATTACGAAAATCTGCGATGGTGTGAATAAGAAAAACACAGTTACACAGAGAGACCAAGGCACGGGGCTCACTAGTGAGGGGGAAAGGTGAGCAAACAGGGGACCCTAAGGGAGGAGAATGTGGGTGGAAAGCCTTGTGTGCCAGGACTTTTCATTACAGAACATCTAGTGTGCCCAGCACTTCTCGGTGTGACCCTTACAACGGCCCAGAAGGCAGAGGTGATGGGGCTGCGAGGAGGGGCCACCACTTCCAGGCTTAGCAGGGCTTCTTCAGAAAATGCCAGAAAGCTAGACTCCCCTGGTGAGTGTGCGTTTCTTCCAGGTTGGCTTTTCCAGGTTGGCTTGCCGTGACTTAGCCGGCTCAGTGGTCAGGGCAAAGCTAGTTGCTACCGGTATCAGCCCCCGAACCAGGACTCGAGAACTAAGACTGAACACTAACCAGTTCTGACATTCGCTCAGAAACCCCTATGACCAACTGACTGGGTCAGGGCATGCAAACAAAACCCACCCAGCCATGCCGTTTGGGGCATTTTGTGGAATTTTTCTTTCTTTCTTACCAGGAAGCCAAGAACATGGAGGAGTGTGATCAATTAATCTGCTTTCATTTCATGAGAAAAAGAAACCCCAGATCTTGGTGGGTCCTCTGCGGGTAGCTGAGACAGGGAGAGAATGAGGTGGGTCCATCCCCAAAAGTTCTTAGGGAGATGAGATCTGGGGGCTCCCGGTGCTCTTACACATGGGCAAAGTTTGCTTCTGTCTGAGAGCCCTGGGACCCTTCAAGGGAGACATTCACCAATGTTAATGTCTAAGGTCCCAACTTGAAAGCCCCATCTGGCCACTGGTACAGGTCTCACTTCTGGTTTCCATGGCGATCAGAAGAAACCATGCTTTTCAGGACTTAGGAAAAGGGGGAGGTAGAGTACTAAAGGCACTTTCCCAGGTTTCATCATCTGGAACTGGACCCAGCATGGCGTCTGGAGATCAGGATGCAACAGTCTGGGAGCGCCCAGGAAACCCCGCGGCAGTCCTCTCGGTCCCCAGCTAAGGAGCTGAGAGTCGGTGAGCGCTCACTGCCACTCTTCCTGTTTTGCTGGAGAAATATTTATCTGAATATATATTTCTATTGAAAATAGAAAACGAAGAGAAGCATGTGCTTTCCGAGAAGCATCCAGGCTCCTTCCCTGTGGGCATCCCTGGACACGCTGGTTCACCATACAGCTGCTTTAACTTTCCCTGCAGTGGGTCCCTCAGTTACTGCACTGCCGGGGTGTGTGATGGGTGGGCCACTGGCTCTGGGAGGCCAAGGCTCCTTCAGTGGACACTTCAAGACTACTGAGTGTGGAACTCCTGAGTAGCAGCACCCAGGCCTTGTTTGTGCAAAGCTGCCGTGTGCAAGAGAGGATGGGAAGGCAGACTGTGAGCCAAGAGGGAAACTAAGAGCTCAGAGAGGCATGGACGATGGCTTCAGCAAGGGATGCAGGTGGCTGAGTCTCTCTGACAAACCACACACAACAGTCCTTTCCAGGACACCAGATCATCCCCGGCCCAGGCACTTCTGAGTCGGCTTCCTGCTCAGTAGCCTGCCGCTGCTCACCTCTGCCTTCCACGCTGCTCACCTGGTGAGAGAAAAGGCACGTGAAGGTTTTGAAAACTGCCTAGCCTGAGTGACTCCTAAGAAATCAGGAGTTTGATGGTGGCGTTCCTTGGGAGTCTGGCCTGAGGGAAGGGTACAGCATGTGGGGTTGATTGGCATCCTTCAGGAAGATGGAGGACTAGAAAGGCCCTTGACTTCTCCTGCAGTGCCCCAGGTGGGAGGATCCTGAGTGAGTTTTCTAGAAGAGAAGGCGGTGATTGTCCCATAGTTTCCAAAATGCCTCCAAAACTAGGACATTCCTACCTCAGCCCCATGGGATGGCGAACAGGGAAAACAGGTGTATCAGAAAGATCAGGCCGTTTTTAACCATTTCTATTAGAATAAAAAGCACATTTCTATTTCCTTTAAGTGATGTCTCAACAGAGAGTGCATTGCTGATCGGCTTTATGTGAAGAGACCTCCCTGCCTGCAAGCCTCCTTCCTGCGTCCTGCACCCTATGCTAGCTATCCATGTGCCCCTGTGAGCTTTGCATTGGCTCAGTGCGACAGTCTCTCTACAAAGGAAGAACAATTTTTTTTTTCCTGCACCTTTAGCTTGACATTCTTTGCTTCCCTCTGCCGTTTCCATCCTGGGGTGGGTACCGGCCACCAAGGTGGGGGCTTTTAGAAAAGCAAGCCCCTAAGTCCAGCCTTCATTCCTGCCCTCCTCCACACCACCCCAGGGCACCTGGCAGAGAGAAGTCTCAGAACTCTGCCTGGTCTTGCTCTCCTCCAGTCCAGAGATAGCGTTTCCACCATTTCCTACAGGAGATGCAGCTTCAATTCATCACCTCTGACGTTTACAGCAGCGAGATTGGGGTCGTTGAGATTCCTGGGCTAGGAAACAGGGCTGGCTGACTCACTAGAAAATTTACAAGTAAACCAATACCCACAAGGTATCTAAGGATCAATAAAGCAGTAGTCACAGCTAACCTTTGTGAAGGGAGCAGCATACCCCAGGCAGGCTGGATGTTTGTTTACAGGGCTCTTCCTCGCCACTGATTCAGGGCAGCCCTGGTGTAAGGGAGGGGAGCGGGCAAGCTCTGTCTGCTCTCAGGGACAATAGCAGCTTGGCCTGGGGGAGACAGGCCTGTCCAGCCCCGACTATGGCTCCCTGTGCCACACTTTTCCTCGCTTCCTTCTTCCCTTTTTCTTTGTAAATTACAACCTCCTTCAGACAATTATATACTGTGCAATTCACCTACTTAAAGTGCACAATTGAACAGTTTTTGGTATAGTGACAGGCATGTGAAACCCTTATCACTACCAATCTTGGAACATTTTCAGTACTCCCTCTAAAAACCCCACACACTTTCTGTCCCCGTGTAAGTTCCTATTCCGGATGCTTCATGTAAATGGACTCATATAGTACATGGTACTTTGTGGTTGACTTCTGCAACTTAATGTGATGTTTTAAATGTTGGTTTCAATAACCATTAAGGGCATTATGGCCTTTGATCTGGACACACAGTCCAAGCATTCACACATCCACTGTTTACTAAGCACCTACGGTATACTGAGTCAAGGATAACTGGTCCCAAAGCAGCTGGTATATATTCTTTTTTTAGCATTTCTTTATTTTTATTCATGTGAGTGAGTGCTTTGACTGGACATGCACAGGCACTACTCGCATGCAGTGCCCAAGGAGGACTGAAGAGGGAGTCAGATCCCCTGAGACTGGAGTTACAGACAGTTGTGAGCCACCATGTGGGTGCTGGGAAGGAACCGGGTCTTCTGCAAGAGCAGCAAGTGTTCTTAACTGCTGAGCCATCTCTCCAGCCCCTGGTATACAGTCTTTATAAGAATGTGACTAAGTACTACTCAGCTACTAAACATGACATGTATGACGCATGCAATGATTTGGAGCAGGATGTAGTCTGTAGGAGGAAGACATCTTACAGATGAGCTACATGCAGACAATGTTAACATTTGTAGGAGTTTTTTCTATATATATAAATATGAACTCTGGAAGGACATAATGATAATGCAGACACACACACACACACACACACACACACACACACACACACCACCCCCCACAAGTCTGTCCCTGCTTAACTCTGTATGTTGTCTCTCAGTGGTAGGATTATAGTGGTTGGGAACTTCGTCCCTACCTGGTCCATTGAAGGATGTAAGAAGGAAGGATCATGGCTTCCACGCTGAAGGTTCCAAAAAGAAGTTTAACTTCGGTCCTCCAGATCCCACCAGAAAGGGCGATCTCCCTCCCTTCTTCCCCGAAGCCTTGCTGTGAGACATCTTGCCCTTCTCGCCATCACCCCGACTCCTTCTTGGACCCCAGGCTGTTGTGCTTGCACTCATGTGTCATCTGTCTGACAAATGTGGCCTTGCATCTGTCTCACTCCTTAGACTGCAGATTCCTAGCCGCTGGGCCTCCACCCTCTTTGAAATACTGTTGGAAGGAGGAATTGGAAGGATGGGAATCAGCCTGAGTCTGCAGAGGTGCGAGGAACGCCACACCCAGCACCGACTGACCTCACAGCCTCTGGGGGAGGGCGGTGCAGTGGCAGCTGCCTGCAAGGGGCTGGTGTCCCAGGGAGTGTTTGGCCTTTCCTTGGCTTGTCTGACATGCCAGAGAGTTGCCCAAGCAGGGAGAAGACAAGATCCTTTGGCAGGCATTCTGGCCTTGTTTATGAAAGGGAAAGTCATCTTTATTACTTTTCATTTAGAGTGGGGCTTATAGGAACTTCATCTGGTGCTCACTTCGGACCAGCTGTTCGGCATTACCCAGGAGAAAGACAAGCAACTCAAGTCCCTGCCTCGTGCCAGACAATCTGAGTAAAGAGACTCAATGGCGTCTCTCATGACAGGCAAAGTTCCTGAAGCTGGGAGGTTCCTCCCAGACTCCTCAAATATAAGCTACAATATTCTTTTGTTTGTTTGTTTTGTTTTACAGTGAGATTTCATTTAGTCAATAGCTCTTTGTTGGTCCTGATGCTGAGTCTGGTCCAGGAGTGAGCTCAGAGGTTAGACTGACAGGACCTGCCAGGTGGCTATGGCGTTTCCACTCAGAGAGAAGACACAGGGCAGAGGTTTATCCATAGGGCAAGATGCATATCCTCATCCTGGCTAGCTTTGGCAGCAGAGGAATGTCCTGGATCTGCAGGAGCACACCCAGAGTTCATGGTGGGACTGGGAGAATTGACTGGAACCAGGTGAGACTGGGCAACAGACCAGCAGCTACAGGAATAGTTGATTTTGGAGGCGATTGCTGGCCCTTTATTTGGCTGTCCTGGATATTTCTAAGTGCATGTGCCTCTTTCAAGATTCAGCATACTGAAGGTATGAAGTAACTGGTTGGCCAAACCCAGATCACCTGCATGCTTTCCAGCTGGCGCGCAAGGGGAACTCACTGGTTCTCAGGGAGACACGATGAAGCACAGCTTCTCCTTCATTCTCCCTTAATGCCAGTCAATACAGAAGGCTGGTGTGAGCCCCAGATGCACGGAGCTTTCTTCTCATCAGCTGACAAGTCACCCCTGCAGCAGAGCCAAATATGTTTTAGTCTGACGCTGTCTGCCTTGTCAGATTCACAAGCTGAGGGCTCTGTCCATAGGATTGCCTTGATCCTCTCTGTCTGCCTCAGATGCCAATCACAAGCCTCAGGATGATTTACCTTGCTTCTTGACCTATTGACTAATCCCTAATTGAGATTCCCAGGACATTGACTCACAAAATTCATGGTAGCATGTTTACTAATGTATTAGGAAGGATATTTTATAAGATACTGTGAACAGACGTCTACTCATCTTAGGGAGCCAACAACAGGCCAAAATAACTATATACTGATGTCGAACTTGGTGAAGGAGTTTGGGTGAGAGATTCCTAATATGAGCATAGATGGCCCCAAGGCAGCTGCAGAACTGAGCGCCCACCCAGCCTGGGTGATGACTTATGAAAGCTGGAACCCTGGCGCTCTCGGCATGACTTGCAGGCAGCTTGACAGGTCAGAGAGCTCCCTATCCCCCAAGGCAGCTCAGTTGGTCAAGGCTCCTCCTTCAGCAGTTTACTGCCTCTGTAATCTTGGGAAGGGGGCCTGTGTATCTTGTAAGTTTCAGCTTTCCCAGACAGTACTGTTTACTTCCTGAGTCTCATGAGCCTCCCACAGGATGGAAGTCTTCATCATCTAGGAAGAAACTGCTGTTCTTCTGTTCCCTGGAAGTTGGGATCGGACCAATCTGCTTGGTCTTTCTGGGGACCGAGTACCACGCTGAAACTACCCAGGGGCTTCCAGCCATCTGTCAACTCATTAGCATACAAGATATATCATTTCATAGAGTCTAAGGATTTAGGAGTTGTGTGCCAGGAAATGGGCATGAGGACTAACCACAAATGTCACAATGTCATAGTGGTCTTTTTGAAGTATAGGGAGAAATTGGGAGGCAGTGGGACCCTGTCAGTAGTCAGCATTTCTGTCCAGAATTCTTCCTTTAATATTGGTCTTCTGCTTACAAAGGAGGAACGCCTGGTGTTTGTTTAATTTCATAAGCGGGACGTGTATTTTGGCAGTGAGGGAGGCTCTCTTCTGCCTGGCACAAGCATTACTGGAGGGCCTGGAAACAGGCTCTGGGAGACTCTATCTGCAATTCCATGTTTTAGAGCAAGGGTCCTTTTTTTTTTTTTCTGTCTTTTTGAGACAGGGTCTCCTTGTAGCCCCAGCTGTCCTGGAACTCACTATGTAGATCAGGCTGGCCTTGAACTCACTGAGATCCATCTGCCTCTGCCTCCCAAGTGCTGGGACTGCAGGTGTGCGCCACCACGCCTGGCGAGCAAGAGTCTTTTTAAGGGTTTGCATGTCAAATCTGTTATCTTTCCAATGACATAATTGTAAATTCAAACAGTGATCAAGGTTATCTTGTTTTTCTGGGCACTGTAATATGCTTAAACTATTGCAAAGAAATTCTTTGAGTTACCAACAACTAGGACACACGTTTCTACTCTCAGGAAAATTAAAGTCAACCCTTGTGGGGTTTTCAGCAAGTAGCAAGGATTCGGAGTGTAGAATGATGGAGCTGTCCCACACACCTTTCTCCGTCACAGCAGAGCCAGTCACTCTGCAGAGAGATGGGTGGTTACTGAACTCACCACCAAGTGTCTGCTGAGATTTTCTTAACTTGTCCTCCACACATGCGTGGAGAGATTCCTCAGGAGAGCACATGTGATCAGTACCCAGACTCTTTCAACGTTGCTCATTGTTTTATTAACTGGTAGCCATTTTTTTCCTCCTGAGCATCCTCGTGGCTTCAAGCTGCCCCTACACATACTTGCCCATTCAATATGTTTTCGTTGTTTGTTCATTCAGTACCCGGGAGATAAGGACAAAGGAGACTTGTTGATTTCCTGGAGATGATATTCTGAGGAGGAATCTAGAATTCAGAGTGGGTAAATCATAGGGTGCTGCAGGAATGTGGGTCAGGGTATCTCCCCTGGAGTTTGGGAGTGAGGCATAGTCCAGGCTGGGGGTTACAGATAGAGAGGAAGGGAAGAGCAAGTATGTTCAAGGGCCCCTGGGCTGTGAGGAGCAGCTGCGGCATTGAGGGAGGAGAGTGGCTCCAGTCACTGCTGGAGAAGATGTCTCTTATGGGTAGAAGAAACAGGAACACGAGCTGTTTGGAGAATCAGGGCTTGGCAAAGAATGTGCTCAGTTCTAGAAATGTTTTGCTGTCATATAGTCAAGAGGAACTTTCCACTTAAGAGTTTGAATGCTGAGAGCTCTGGGAAGGAGAGATTTAATTCCATGTCTTTAGTATCAACATGACCTACACATGGGAATGAAAGGGCACAGCCGGAGAGTGGGGCGTGGAAGAGCAGTTGTCCTAATATAGGACTCAAGGAATCCAGTGTCAACTTTTAAATGACTCCAAAAGTCCCTGAGAAAAAAGTCCCCAGAAGATAGCCAGCATTCTGTTCCAACTTGGAGGTCCCTGGTAAATTCCCTGTTTTCAGAGTGCTGTGACTATTTGATTTGCCGCAGAGATTAGTTCAACATACTGAGAGGTGACAGTGGCAAAGCTACGCCCAGGAGACCGCTAAGGCAAAAGCAAGCTGCTAGGCGCCTCTGAGCTTCCCAAGGCTCTGCCGTGCTTTAGAAACTCACCCCACACCTTCATAGATTGATGGTATTCAGAGGTGGGGCCTTTGGAAAGTCATTAGGATTAGATGAGGTCATAACGGTCCCCCCCCCCCGCCTCAGCAAATGCTGGCATCAGTGGTTTTTAAAAGCAAAGGTAGAGAGACAGGAGTGGACAAGCTAACTCTGTCTTGCCTTCTGGCACGTGGCTTCCAGACCCTTCTGAGTCTCTACTGTGTTGAAGGCCCTCACTCCCTGCAGGCCCTGCACCTCTGGCCTCCAGAACCATGAGAGAACAAACCTAATAATGAACATAGATTAAGATGGATTCTGATTTTATATAGGGCAAGCGAGACTCTGGCAAGGAATTTAAAAGGAAGTCCGAGGTACCAGATTACCATAGAACCTTTGAAACACTCTGAACGGTAAATCAGTAGAGATCTTTCAGTCTGTGAAGAAGGAATAAAGACAACTAAAGAGAAATTCAGAGACTGTGGAACAAAAATTAAGTCTTGGAGACAGCCAGGGAGGCGGGGCTGGGGAGATGACCCAGCGGTTTAGAGCACTGGCTGCTCTTGCAGAGGACCTGGGTTTGGTTCCCAGCATCCACATGGTGGCCAACAACCATCCATAACTCCTATTCCAGGGGATTCAACGCCCTCTTCTGACCTCTGTGGGCACTGTACAACATGGTTGCATTTACATACATGCAGACAATACTCTCATACACATAAAATAAATAAATTAAATAAATAAATAGATAAAGAAAATATGAAATAAAAACAGCCAGGGAGATTGCCTTGGAAAGAGCATTTATTGCAGGACCAGTGTCTTCATCAGAGGCAACAGAGGTTAGGAGAAGCAGCATTTTATTTCCTGAAAATGTTTATTACCATTTACATGTAATGACTTGCCATACTCTACTGCGTAATGTGTACAAGCATTATATGTCATTTAATATAAAACAGTTGGACAATCCATGCTGTAGTTACGGCCCATCTCACTGCTCTTGAAGTGTAGCCAATAAACTACCTCCAAAATAAATAAAATTAAAGAGTTGAGATGAAAGCTGTGTTAATTTGTTTAAATTAATCATTCTACAATTCATGCATATTAAAACATTACAGTATATGTCATAATTATTTATAAGTATGCCATTAAAATGCTTATTTATTTTAGATTGAGATATAACTTAGATACCATACACTCATCCTTTTAGATTACAAAACTCAGTGGTTAATATATTCCTAAGGTTGTTCAAGTATCACCACATTTAACCCAAAACTATAGTTACCACCAGCAAAAGAAATCCCACACCTTTGGCAGCTACTACTTTTTCTTCTTCACACTCCTTGAAAATCGCTAACCTACTTTTTGTCCCTTTGTATTTCATACTCTGAACATTTTATACAAATAGTAAGTATCCTGTAATGTGTGGACTTTTGTATAATTCCAGACCCTTAGCCCCTTTCCAGGTTCGTTCTTGTTACAGATGTTGATGCTGTGTTTCATTTCTTATTATGGCTGAATACTATTCCATTGTGTAGAAATATTGTACTTTGTTTACTCATTCCTTGCTTGATGGACATTTGGGCTGTTTCCACTTTTTGACTACTATGAATAATACGCTATGAACATTTATGTAAAAGCTGTCATATAAACATATTTTCAGTTCTCTTAGGCCTGTAGTCTGGAGTTAGATTTCGGGCTCCTATGTAATTCTACCTTCATATTTGGCACTCTGAGAAACTGCCAAACTTTTCCCCCTTGTGAAATTTGAGGGAAAATGAATGGAATTAGAAAAGTTATGTTAAATGAGATAATTTAAGATTAGGAAGAGAAATTCTGCATGTTATCTCCCATTTGCAGATTTTTAGCTTCTAATTTTCTTGCATGTATTTCTATGTGAAACTAGGAAGGGGCTCATGAGAGGGAAATAAAAGAGGCTTTAAGGGAGAGGAGAAGGGAGGGTCACGGAACACATGTGGTATGAAAGTAGAAGGAGTAATACAGAGTGTGGAGGGTTTAGGTAGAGATGGGAACGGGAAGGGGGGAGGGGAGACTCTGGAGAGGGGCAACCAAAATTAAGTATTATAAAAAAAATGCCAGAAGGAAACTCGCTAACTTGTAAGCTACTTAAAATTTAAGGGAAAATAAAAAAAATAAAAAAATTCTCTCCCATTATTGGGTTTTCTTATTCACATTTGCCTTTGAAACACATACTTTTTAAATTGTGATGAAGTATAGTTTATTTTTACTGCATCTGTCTGTCTTAATGAAGAAGTCACTGCCAAATTAGATCACCATTATTCAGACCTGTTTCTATGGAAGATTGTTATAGGCTCTGCTCCTACACTTAGGTATTTCACCTATTCTGATTAAAAAAAAAATCTATTTTATGTGTATGTGTGTGAGCCTAAGTGTCTGTATATGCACCAGGTGAGTGTAGTGCCCACAGAAGCCAGAAGGGGGCATCAGATCCCCTGAAACTGGAGTTAAGGCAGCTGTGTGCCCATTGTGGGTGCTGGGAACTGAGCCCAGACCCTCTGCAAGAGTAACAGAGTGGTTAAGTACTCTTAACCACTGAACCCTCTCTCCAGCCCCATATTTTGAGTTATTTTTTACATGAGTTATTATATGAGTTAACATAATCAAGTTATTTTTATAAATTTTATTTATCTATACTTTATATTCATTCTTTTGCTTGCAAATATCCAGCTTTCCTCATTGAATGGTTTTGGAACCCATGTCAACAATCAATTGACAGCGTCCATTTTTGGACTTTCACCCCATTGTCCCCTAGCCTGTCCTCATGCTGGTACCACACTCTTTTGATTCCTGTTGTTTTGGGGTAAGTTTGGAGATAAGGAAGTAAGTTTTCCAACTTCCGTGTTTTCAAGGATTCTTTGGGGTATTATAGGTCTCTAGGATAAGTCTGTCCATTTTGAAAAACCATATATTGAAAACTTAACAATTATTTCGATCATGATTACATTCAATACACAGATGAATTTGGGAAATGACACCGCATAAAGACATCCAGTTCTCCAATCTCTGAGCACAGGGTGTCTGTGATGGTTGGTTTTGATAGCAGCTTGATACCAATTGGAATCACCTGGTAGGGAGAGTCAACTGAAGAACTGACCTGACTGCCTTAACTGACATAGGAAGACCCACCCCAAATGTGGGCGGCACAGATAAAAGGGGCGTAAGGAGATTACGAGTTTTTACTTCCTTGGTTTTCCATTTCACCGCGGCAGTTTGTCCTGCTATGGACACTGCTGATCCCCTCACTGATATCACAGCCAGCGTTTGCAGGCTTCCATTACTGAGTAAGAACCAGTGGCTCTCCAGGAACCCTCTAGGTTGTAGGCGCTGTATTGGGACTGTTGAAGAACCCAACCCCAGGACTGGGAAACTACAGGGTACTTGGCCTCTCCAAAGTGAGGGGTACTGTGGGACTCCACCGGCTGCTGAGGCCCCACCCAGCCTCAAGGACTGAGTAACTACAGGGTTCTCAGCCTCTCAGGTGGGATTCAGCTGATCTTACTATTTTGAGGTAACCTGATTTAGTGAATTCTTTCATATATATACATTCATTCCATCAGTTCTCTTCCTCTAGAGAACCCCGATACAATGGGTTTTTGGTTATGTAAGTCTCTTTCAGTCATATTTTACAATTTGTAGGTATACTTCACTTCCTCATCTTTCATTCATTTTATTTCTAAGTATTTTATTCTTTTCTGTACTACCGTAAATGGAATTGCATTTTAAATATTATTTTCAGATTTTTCATTGTTGTTGGGTGGAAATGCAATTGATTTTTTTTTTTTTTTGTCTTTTTGAGACAGGGTCTCCCTGTAGCCCCAGCTGACCTGGAACTTGCTATGTAGACCAGGCTGGCCTCGAACTCACAAAGATCTGCCTGCTTCTGCCTCCCAAGTGCTGGGATTAAAGGTGTGTACCACCACACCCGGCACAATTGATTTTTTAGACTTTTAAAATATTTATTTTTAAATCTTTAAATTTTTTTTGAGAATTTCCTACACAACTCTAAGGATTTGCACTATTTCCACCCCTCCCAGTCCCCCTCCAACTCTTCAGATGTCCCCCCAACTCCCTCTCAATGTCTTGTCCTCTTATTTGATTATCATTGTTACATATACATACATACATTTGTAAATAATACACACACAGACATATGGTGCACTGAGTTCATTTACTAGTGCTCTTGTGTACTGGGATTAGATAGACTCTCAGGGAGCTAATCCCTGCCGGGCGAGAACTGCTTCTCCCTCCCTCAGTATCCACCGATTGCCTGCAACTCTTCATCTTGAGGTGGGACCCCACCTGTACTTATATTCTGTACTTTGGCCAGTTGTAGAACTTTGTAATAGTCTCCATCTGTTGCCAAAAGAAGCTTCTTTGATGAGTGACGAGACATTCACTTGTCTGCAAATATAAGGATATGCATTTAGAATACAGTGAGAAATTATGTTGGTTCACGGAAATGGCAGAAGTAGGTTTTTCTCTAAGCTCTATGACCTCTCCACCCCTGTGGTCTTGACTATGTCTACAGTGCTTTGCATGTTTTCCCTCCTATTGAGCAGGGCTTATGTCCAACTGGACAGCTGTTGATTGCCCCCACAATAAAAGTGCCACTATTGCACCAATAGAGATAATTTGTTGGACTGGTCACTGTTGTGATTCTTAGGATTTACAGCTGGGTAGGACCACTGATTGATTTTTTTTCCCCCTAGAAGTTTGCATAGGATATTCTGATACTAACTATGAGACCTAGTCTTCAGAGAGGAGGCTTCCAGGTCAGTTCCAGGTCAATTGCTCCAAATTCTGTGTCTGATGTAAGTATTATTTTTAGCAATATGGTCTTACCTTCAAGTTCTGGGAGGCAATCAAGGGCTGTGGTAATAGCCTGTGTTATTTTGAAAGTCTCTTGGACTACTCTGACCATCACCTCAAAGAGAGGTTTCCCTTGCCTGGTACTGTGATATTTGTTTTATATGTGTGTGTGTGTGTGTGTGTGTGTGTGTGTGTGTGTGTGTGTGTTATATTTCAGTAGATTCATTAAACAATACATTTCCCTTTGGCTTTTCACACCACCTAAGCATTATTTATCTCTCTTTTGTCTTTCTCTCTCTCTCTCTGAATAGCCCTCCCTCCTACCTCCCAAGTTAAAGTATTCTTCTCACCATTTCCCCCTTGATGATGCCTGTGTCCTGCTATTCCCCCTGTGAACTCTTTCTTCTCCCTCTCCCCATGGTTCCTTTAGATTTTCCTGACTCAAACAGTTACATGAAGAAATATACTCACATCTAAGGATTTGGGCTTAGGATCTGCAAATGAGAGAAAATATGTCCCTGCAGTGACTCAGAAAAGCTTCTAGTTCCAACAATTTTCCTGCATATTTCATGATTTCATTTCTTCTTTACTGCTGAATAGAACTCCACTGAGTAATTGTACCACATTTTCATTTTCCATTCATCGACTGAGGGACATTTTGGTTGTTTCCATTTCTTAGCTATTATGAAAAAGCAGCAAAAAGCACGGCTGAGCAAGTATATCTCTAGTAGGATATGGAGTCTTTGGGTTATATGCCAAGGAATGGTATAGCTGTTGTTTTCAAAAGCCTATCAATTCATTCTACTCCTCCCATGTGTTCCTGGGTGTGGGTCCACGCTGTGGAATCTGGCCAATCTAGCAGGTATCACACCAGTAAGGAAAACTGATTCTCCTCCAAGCCACCATCAGTTTCCAATAGATACTCAGTTGGGGCTGAGGCTTCCTGCCCACCTCCCCTGTCTGGATTGGGTTTGCACAAATATTGTGCATGCTGTTATAACTGCTGTGGGTTCATATGTGCAACTACCCTGTGGTGTCCAGACAACATAGTTTCCTTGTACTCATCCACCACCTCTGGCTCTTAAAATCATTCTGCCCCCTTTTCCACAGTGACCCCAGAGCCTTGGGAGGGGAAGGAGCGATATAGATGTTCCATTTGGGCTGAGTCTCTTATTCTCTACACATTGACCATTTGTGGGTCTGTGTGTTAAAATTATCACCTGCTTCAAGAACTTTCTCTGGTGAGAGACAGCCTCAGATGAACTAATATATGAATATAACATGAAGTCATTGTGAGTCAGTTAAATATGTCTATTGAACAGAATAACAGTAGTAGGTTCTCCCTTATGGCCTGCGACCTGTCTAGCCACAGGTTCTTACTCTGGTAACAGTGTCAGAGGTATGGACTCCCTGCTGTGAAGCAGGCTTTAAACCAATTAGAAAGTGGTGCGTTGCTCCCAAAATATTTGTGCCACTATTGTACCAGTGGGCATATTTTGCCAAGCCAGTTCTTACAGTTTGCAGGGTTCACAGCTGGGTCAGGTTGATGATCACCTTTCTCTGTCAGTAACATGCACAGCACCTTCTAGTGCTATGAAAGCCAGCCAGCAGAGATGTGGCTTCAAGGTCGGTACCAGCTTGATTTCTCCCTGTTTGTTCTGAGGCTCAGATATGAATGATCATCAGCAGTGGGGTCTTACCATCCAGTTCTGGTGGGAAACCTAGTGCAGAGGCAATAGTTAGCATGATTTGAGGCTCTTTGAGAACTCTCTGATCAATCACTCCAAAGAAGGAATCCATTCCTGCCATTAGGTCTTTGCGTTGCTGTGGTGTCTACTAGGGCCACTGATACCCTGTTGTAGGGTAGCTACATTTAAGCATTTTTTTATATTGTACATGTGTAAAGGAAGCTTCTCTACCAGGTTTTCTGATGACTTTTACAAGCGGTCTTCAGTGTTAGTTATCCCGCCTCTTCCTCCTTTTCCTGCCCCATCCTCTGATCCCCCATACCATTAAACCCATCCCATCATTCCCCTTTACTATTTATATTGCTGCATTCTATCTCCTTGCCTGTGAACTGCTCCTCCTTATCAGTTTCCTAATCTCTATGGATTCTCCAATTGAAACACACACATCTAGAGATTGAAAGCCAGCCTCCATTTATGAGGGAGAACATGCAATGTTTGTCTTTCTGGGTCTGGGATGCCTTGCTCAGGATGATTTCTTTTCGGTTCTATCCATTTACCTGAGAATTTTATAATCTCATGTTTCTTAACAATAACATACCATTTTATAACTGTACCGTACTTTCAGTCTCCATTCATCAGTTGATGGACATCCAGGTTGATTCCATTTCCTAGTTATTGTTAAGAGGGCAGCAATGAATAAGGATGATCAGGTGTCTCTATAGTAGAATACAGTGTCCTTTGGGTACATGCCCAAGAGTGGTATGGCTGCCTCATATGGGAGACCTACTTTTAGCTTTTCAAAGAACCTCCAGACTGATTTCCATAATAACAGCACCAGTTTGCACTCTCACCAGCAGTAAATAAGTGTCTCCTTTCCCCACATTCTTGCTAGCATTTGTCATCATTTTTTTTTTTTTTAATCTTAGCCATTCTGACTGGAGTAAGATAAAATCTTAGAGTACTTTTAATTCACATGTTCCTGAAGGTTTTCTCAGCCAATTATGTTTCATCATTTGAGGCACTCTGTTTAGTCCTTTAGTTTTGAGTTCTTGGACCCTTCTTTAATTGGGTTGAATTTTTATGTTTAGTTTTTTGAATTCTTTGTATATTCTAGATATTAACCCTCTTTCATATGTATAGGTGGTAAAGAATTTTTCTAACTCTGTGAGTTGCCTCTTCACTCAAATGACAATGTCCTTAGAAGTAGAGAAGAGGTCCCATTTGTCAATTGTTGGTCTTAATGCCTGTGCGATCAGGGTCCTGTTCAGAAAGTCCTCTCCTGTTCCTGAAAGTTCCATTGTATTCCATTTGTCAAAAATCAGGTGGTTGTAAGTGCATAGACTTAAATCTGGGTCCCCAGTTATATTCCATTGCCCACTGTGTCTGTTTTTATGCTGGGATCATGCAGTTTTTATTACTATAGCTTTGTAATATAATTTGAAATCAGGCATGGTTATTCCTCCATCTCTTCTTTTATTGTTTAGGATCATTTCAGCTATTCTGGGTTTTTCTGTATGTTTCCGTATGAAACTTAGATTATGTTTTTAATTTCTGTAAAGCAGCGTGTTGGAATTTTAGTGGCTATTGCATTGACTTTCTAGATTGCTTTTGGTAGGGGGCCATTTTCTTAATATTAAGCCCATGAGCATGGGAGATCTTCCATTGTCTAGTATCTTCTTCAGTCTCTTTCTTCAATGTCTTAAAGTTTATATCATACAAGGCCTTCACTTCCTTGATTAGATTTATTCCAAGATATTTTATGTTTTTTGAGGATACTGTGAATGGAATCCTTTACCTGGTTTCTCAATGTTTGTTGCTGATTTATTAAGAAGGATACTGATTTTTGTGTGTTAAATTTATATCCTTCTACTTTGCTGAATGTCTTTATAAGCTCTAGGAAGGTTTTGATGGAGTCTTTGGAGTCTTTTATGTATATAATCATATCAACTACAAATAAGGTTACTTTGACTTCTTCTTTTCCAATTTGTATCCTGTTTACCTCCTTCATTTTTCTTATTGCTCTAGCTAAAACTTGAAGTACTATATTGAACAGGAATGGAGAGAGTTGACACCCTTGTCTCATTCTTGATTTTAGTGGAAATACTTTGAGATTTTTTTGTGTAATGTGATGTTGGCTGTGAGCTTGTTTTTATTTGTCTTTATTATGTTGAGATATATCCCCTGTATCACAAATCCTCCATGACTTTTTATCATGAATGGATGTTGGATTTTGTCAAAAGTCTTTTCTGCATCCAATGTGATGATCATGTGTTCTCTTTCCTTGAGTCTGTTTATATATTGGATTACATTTATTGATTTATGAATGTTGAACCATCCCTGCATCTCTGGGATGAAGCCAACTTGATCATGGTGTATAATCATTTTGATGTGCTATTACATTTGACTTGCAAGTACTTTATTGAGAATTTTTGTACCTGTGTTCATAAGGGAGATTGGTCTATAATTTTATATTTTGTTGGACCTCAATCTAGCTCTGGTATAAGAGTAATATAGAGAGTGTTCCCTCTCTTTCTATTTAATAGAATAATCTGAGACTTATTGGTATTAGTTCTTCTTTGAAGGTCTGGTAGAATTCTGTTCTGATTCCATCTGGTCCCAAAGTTTTTAGTCAGGAGATTTTTTAATTACTCCATCTGTCTTACTGGTCATATTGGGTCCGATTAAATGATGTGGTCATTATGCTTTAATTTTGATAGATCATACATATCTAGATATTCTTCCGTTTCTTTTAGACTGTCTAGTTTTTCAGGCTTAGTGGAATACAGATTTTAAAGTATATCCTTATGGTTTTCTGGGTTTCTTCAGTGTCCACAGCAGTCCTTCCCCCTTCGTCTCTAAGTTTATTACTTTGGGTCCCTTTATCTTTCTTTTGGTCAATTTGGCTAAAAGTTTGTCAGTCTTTTCAAAGAAACAACTCTCCATTGCCTTGACTCTTTAAATTGTTTTCTTCATTTCTGTTTCATTAATTTCAGCCTTGAATTTATCTCTTCCCATGTACTCTTCTGAGGTGTTGTGTGTTCTTGGCTTTCCAAGACCTTCAAGTGCATCATTAAGTTACTTGTATGAGAGATCTCTAATTTTCTTATGTAGGCATTAATGCTGTAAATTTTCCTTTTAGGAATGCCTTCAGTGTGTCCTATAGATTTTGGTATGTTGTATTTTCATTTTCATTCAATTCTAAGAATTTCTAAGTTTCTTTCTTGATTTGTCCCTTGACCCAATATTCATTCAGTAGTGTGTTGTCCAGTTTTCATGAATTTGCCTAGCTTTCCCCATTGCCTTTGTTATCATGGCTAGCTTTATTCCTTTGTGACCAGATGGAATACAGGTTGGTATTTCAGTTTTCCTAAATGTGTGGAGACTTGCTTTGTGTCCTAATATGTGGTCGATTTTAGAGAAATTCCGTGGGCTGCTGAAGAGAAAGTGTGTAAGTGTATTTTTTCTTTTTTCGGTGTTTGAGTGGAATGTTCTGTAAGTATCTGTTAGGTCCATTTTATATATGAGTCATTTAACGCCAGGGTTTATTTTTTTAGTTATTGTTTGGAAGACCTGTCTATTGGTGATAGTGCAGTATTGAAGTCATCCACTGTCACTGTGTTGGAGTTGATGTATGATTTTAGATCTAATAGAACTTCTCTTATGAAATTGGGTTCCCTTGTGTGTGATGCACATATGTTTAGGTTTGGGATATCCTTTTGGTGTATTTTCCCTTAATGAGTAGGAAGTGACCTTCCCTGGCTCTTCTGACTTGTTTTAATTTGAAGTTTATTTTGTTAGGTATTCAAATAGCTATACCTGCTTGTTTCTTAGCTAGGTTTGCATGGAGTATCTTTTTTCTATCCCTTTATTCTAAGGAGGTATTGATCATTGATGGTGACATGTGTTTCTTGGAGACAGCAAATTGATGAATCTTATTTTCTAATCCAATCGATCTGTGTCTTTTATTGGGAAGTTGTGACCATTAATACTGAGCATTATTGTTGATCAATGTTGATTAAATCCCACTATATTGATGTTGCCATGTGGTTTTCTTTCACCTCTTTTGACGAACTCTTCTGGAATTGTTTGTTTATTCTTTGTGCCCTCTTGAGAGTGTTAAATCTTCTATTCAGACTGAAGTATTCCACTGAGTATTCTCTGTTAGGGCTGGCTTCGTGACATTAATTTTGTGACTCTCCTTTATCATGGACAGTTTTCCTTTCTCCTTCGATTACAACTGATAGTTGTGCTCAGTGTAACAGTCTGGGCTGGAATCTGTGTTCTTTCATGACTTGTATAATGTGACATGTTCAGGCCCTTCTGGTTTTCATAGTTTCCACTGAAAAATTAGCTGTCGGGGCTGGAGAGATGGCTCCGTAGGTAAGAGCTCTGGCAGCTCTTGCAGAGGACCTGGGTTTGATTCCCAATACCCACATGGTGGCTAATAACTGTCTGTAACTCCTGTTCCAGGGGATCAGATGCCCTCTTCTGGCTTCCACATGCATTGCACAACATGGGTGCACTTATGCACATGCAGGCAATACTCATATACATAAAATAAAAACAATAAATAAATAAAAATATAAAAAAAGGACAAAAATTAGCTCTTATTCTGACGGGCCTTCCTTTACATGTGACTTGATCTTTCTCTTCGCAGAGTACAATATCTTTTCTTTGTTCTGTTTGTTTAGTGTTTTGACTATTTTATGTCATGGGAAGCTTTGCTTTTTGTCCTGTCTACTTGGTGTTCTGTCTGTATTTTGTATCTTGATATGTATCACTTATTTTAGATTTCAAAAGTTTATTTCTATGATTTTATTAAAAATATTTTCTGTGTCTTTGACCTGAGTTCCTTTTCCTTCTTCTATTCCTGTGATTTGTAGGTTTGACCTTTTTATGGTGCCCCAGAGGTCTTGTGTATTTCATTCCTGGCCTATTTTAGAGTTGACATTTTCTTTGATTAAGTGATCTGTTTCCTTAATCTTGCCTTCAAGATCTGATATTTTCTGTTTCATTCCCTCCAATCTTTTTTTTTTTTGATCTTTTCTTCTGAACTTTCTGTTTGATTTCTTGAGTTTTCCAAGTTTTATTTCAGTTTGACTTTCTTCAGAGAGTCCCTTTATTTTAAATTCTAATTTTGTGTCTTGAATGCTTTAGTTATTCCATTCAACTTTTTGTTGTGTTTTCAACATCTTCATTCAATATTTTGTCTATGACCTCTTTGAGTTCTTTGAACATATTTGTAATTGCTATTTTGAAACCATTATCTTGTATATCAGCTCAGTTGCCATTCTTGTGTAGCTGGTGATGTTTCTTGGTATGGGTAGGTGTTCCCATCTTTGTTGAGTAGACATTTGTATCTTTGCTCTTTCTTTGACTTCTCTGGCTATGACCTAGCTGAGTGGTGCTTGGTGTTCAGTTTTGGGGTCACCTTATGGTGATGTGCAAATGGCATGTAAGAAGTCACCTTTATTTAGCTAGTGATATATGTATCTTTTGAATCTGAGGTTCAAGGACTGACTCCTCACGGTCCTGGAGTGGTAGGGTAGGTTGGGTGACTGCTAGGTGAGCAAGTGGGCTGACAGGAGCAAAGTACCCAGCTTCAAGAGCTTGTAGGTCTTTGCCATGCACAGATCCAAGTGACCCAAGCAGGCCTGAGAGCTGAGATGGGAAGGTTTTGGATAAGGAGCTCACAGGTTGGGCTGCGGGAACTCATGATTGATTCTTACATGCTGATTCTTTTTCCTATAGCCGTATTTAGTAATCCTAGGAGTTTTCACGTTGGTAGAAGTTTAGAGATTTTCCATGTAAGTCTTATACCATGCCATCCCAGTTAGAGATCGTTTTATTTATTCCTTCTTCAGCTTTTCCTCTGTTGACTTTCTCTTCCTGCTGCACTCATGGTCCATCACGTCCAGCACTATGTGGAACCCAAGTGATGAAAAGCGATCCTCTTGACTTCTTCCTGATTTAGTGTTTAGTCTCTTATTCTCTGCATGTTGACCAGTTGTGGGTCTCTGTGTTGGTCACCATCTGCTACACAAAGAAGCTTCTCTGGTGAGCGTTTGAGTGATCCACTAATCTATGGGTATAGCAATAAGTTGACTAAATACTGTGTCCACTTAGCAGAATAATAGCAGTAGGTTCTCTCTTACAGTCCTATGACCTGTCTAGGCACAGGTTCTTGGCCATGATAACAGTGCCAGGTATGGGTTCTATCTTGTGAAATGGACTTTAAATCCAAGCAGAAGGTGGTTGGTTACTCCCATAATATTTATGCCATTATTGCACCAGTGGGTGTATCTCTCCAGGCCAGTTGTTATTTTAGCTTTCAGGGTTCACAACTGGATAAAGTTGCTGATTACTTTCTCTTCTGGTAGCATGCATAGCACCTTCCAGCACTATAGAAGCTAGCCAGTAGAGATGAAGCTTTGAGGTCAGTACCAGCTTGATTCCATCTGATGAGTATTAAAAGCAATGGTAATAAATAGCTAATGTTGTTTGAAGGTCTATGGAACCCTACCCCCATCAACAACTCCAAAAGAGAAAATTCATTCCTGTCATTGGGCTTTTTTATTTGCTAGCCTATAGTAGGGCCATAGAACCTCTGTTATAAGGTATCACCATTTAAACTCTTTTTACATATATGTGTGTGTGTGTGTGTGTGTGTGTGTGTGTGTGTGTATGTAGGCTTTTATAGTAGTAGGCTTTCAGGTGACTTTTTCAGAAAGTTGTTAGTGTTAGCCATTTATTTCATAAATCATATTTTTTAAGACTGAAATGAAAACTATAGCATCCCTAAAACAACATTTAACAACAGGGAAGCTAATGCAACAGAAGTGAATTGTGGGAATTTTATCTCCTGACACCAGTCCTAAGTATGTTTCAATACCCAGGTAACCATTTTGAAAAGCATATTTATAACACTAAAGTGTTATAAATCAGGGAATAATAAATCCTAAAATATATTGATATGACACACAGGAAACCAAGGATGTAAAACGTAGGACTTTGAGAAAAAAGGTATTATGGATGGGGGAACAATCTTTAGAAATATTTAAATAGCATAAAGTTCACACAACTGGCAACAGGTGGAACTGGAACCCAAATCCAAGTCTTTGTTTGGTTTGCAACATACCTTGGTAACAGGTAAGCCTGTACTGGCTGAGGAGGAGATGGGGTGAAGCGTGGGGAGATGATGGAGGCTGCTTGCCTGGGCAGGATGATGCAGGTGATAGCTACAATATTAGTAGAAGGGAAGGGAGCTAGTGAGAGGTACATGAGGTTTGGCTGTGAACTTTCTGCAGAGGTTCACGTGACCCAGGCCACGGGCCAGGGACTGAGGACACAGAGATGACTGACATCAGTGGACTCACAATCTAACAGGTGCTGCACTGGGAGCTGATGACTGTGGGCCAGCCAGACTGACGGGACAGCTGAGAGGAGTTCTCTGAAGACAGACCCTGGGTGCTCCTGGGAGAGGCATGTTCAGAGCCCTTTCTTGAGCACAAGTCTAAGAGGTAATGAGGGGAAATGAGAAGAAGCATAGGTGAGGGTCAGATGTTCCTCCTGAGGAGGGAGAGGAGAGAATTGTAGATATGTCATTTCTATAAATTTCTGGAGTTTTCCTTGTAAGACTTGCAACAATTTTTTCCCTGTGGTTCAAATGTCTCTCCTACTGCTCATGGGCTGGAAATCAAATCCCAATGAAAACTGTGCGATATCTTTAATAACTCTTTAGTTCATGAGGGTTCTATCTTCATGAATGGATCAATGCCATGAATTGTGGGAGCCCAATTGTTAGTTATGAAAGTGAGCTTGGCTTCTCTTGCTCCCTTGGCCTCTACTATCCGTTATCTTCCATCATGTATGATGTATCATATGCAGCCTCCCTGAACTTGGTCTTCTCCACCTAAACAACTGTAAGAAGCAAACTTCTGCTTTATAAATTACATCCTCAACTCACCCCATGGGTGCTTGAGAGAGTATCCCTGACAGTGCCTATAACTCCTTCAGCCCTCTTCTTGAGGACCCTGCACTGCTCCTCGGCTGCACCACCCTCCTCCTGTGGACCCAGCAGTGCTGCTGCCCAAGCCTGTCCCTCCTCCAGCCCTCCTCCCGCAGACGCAAGGTGCTCCTGCCTGAGCCTGTCTCCCCTCCAGCTCCTCTCACAGATGCGGTTTGCCCTGCTGCCTCCTTCTCTGGCATTTTGCTGCTTCTCCGTGGCTGGATTGGAACTTTCTACAAGAAGATCTTGTAAAGTGAGTGCTGAACAACTGTGGCCAGGGAAACCCAGCTGGAGATGTGTCATCTGATATCCCTAAAAGAGCAAAAGGACAGCTATGGTCTGACAGACAGAAAAGTAGCCTTGGCACCTGAGTCACATGAGCTGACTCAAGGGTTTGTCTGTCACAAAACACCTGATAACTCTAGACTTGCTGAATCAGGCATAGCAATAGTCTTGGCCTCTGTGCATGGGAGAACATGGTTGAAGGAGATGACTGCTCCTCTCTGGCCGCCAGGACCTACCCGGAGTGCGGGGTCTCATGACAGCATGGAGGTGAGACTTGCATCTTCAAGGACATGGGTAGACCAGTTCCAGGGGGTTTCTTGGCAAGAAGTGGCCTCCTATCATCCACTGTATGACAAGCCCTGTGGGAGAACTGGCGTTTTACGTTTCACACACAGGTTGACAGGGTGAAAAAGTCTCAACTTTGGGCCTGGAGAGATGGTTCCACAGTTATGAGCACTGGCTGCTCTTGCAGAGGATTCAGGTTTCTGACCTCTCTGGGCATTGCCTGATGTGGGTGCATTTACATACATGCAGGCAGGCACTACAGATACACATAAAAATAATAAATAAAATATTTAAAATCAATTTTTAAAATGTCTCAGCTTCAACCTCAAAAAAGAATATTCTGGCTGAAGAGGTAAGAAGTGGTCAGCCACACTGAGCCTTGGAAGGCTACCAGACACAGCTCAGTTTGAGAGGGGAAGGGAGTCTTTGTGGAGGACTCTGCGGTCTATAGTGTGGGAAATGAAGGGGCTGACCCAGAGCTCGGCACCTCACAGCAATGGTCAGTTTGCCTTGTGTTGAAGCTGTGTATACTGGGTGGACAGAGAAGGTTTGAGACTCTCTGGCTCTCTACCCATGTCATATGTCTGCCTGAACCAGAGAGGAACCAGGAACCAGAAGCTTTTGGAAAAAAACTGTCCTGTACCTAGGATCCAAGCAGTACCATTTATAAGAAACTAGGAGATCCTTATACTTACAAAGACTGTTAGAAGGGGTGGAGAGATAGGGACCAGATGGTGAGTAGAGAGATGGGGACTGGATGGTGAGTGGAGAGATGGGGACTGGATGGTGAGTGGAGAGATGGGGACCAGATGGTGAGTGGAGAGATGGGGACTAGATGTCGAGTGGGGAGATGGGGACTAGATGGTGAGTGGGGAGATGGGGAATAGATGGTGGGCGGGGAGGATGGTGAGTGGGGAGATGGGGACTGGATGTTGAGTGGAGAGATGGGGACTGGATGGTGAGTGGAGAGATGGGGACTGGATGGTGAGTGGAGAGATGGGGACTGGATGGTGAGTGGGGAGATGGGGACTGGATGGTGAGTGGGGAGATGGGGACTAGATGTCGAGTGGGGAGATGGGGACTAGATGTCGAGTGGGGAGATGGGGACTAGATGTTGAGTGGAGAGATGGGGACCAGATGGTGAGTAGAGAGATGGGGACTAGATGTTGAGTGGAGAGATGGGGACTGGATGGTGAG
>NW_008349457.1:960530-961865 GCF_000622305.1 Nannospalax galili
GGATGTCGAGTGGGGAGATGGGGACTAGATGGTGAGTGGAGAGATGGGGACTAGATGTCGAGTGAGGAGATGGGGACTAGATGGTGAGTAGAGAGATGGGGACTAGATGTCGAGTGGAGAGATGGGGACTAGATGGTGAGTGGGGAGATGGGGACTAAATGGTGAGTCGGGAGATGGGGACCAGATGGTGAGTGGAGAGATGGGGACTAGATGTCGAGTGGAGAGATGGGGACTAGATGGTGAGTGGGGAGATGGGGAATAGATGGTGGGCGGGGAGGGACCAGATGGTGAGTGGAGAGATGGGGACCAGATGGTGAGTGGAGAGTGGGGACTAGATGGTGAGTGGGGACCAGATGGTGAGTGGAGAGATGGGGACCAGATGGTGAGTGGAGAGTGGGGACTAGATGGTGAGTGGGGACCAGATGGTGAGTGGAGAGATGGGGACCAGATGGTGAGTGGAGAGTGGGGACTAGACAATAGGTGGGAAATGAGAGAAAACATGGCTTCTGGGTGGGATCTACAGGCTGAAGGGAAAGGTAGTAGGCAGGATGAAGATCAGAAAGCAAGCTCTGAGTGTGCCAGTGGGAGGGGCTTTTTGCTCTAAGAGGGGCCTGGAGTGCCCCGTCCCTCCTTCCGTCAAGGTGACTAAACACAAGGGGACTGTTTGTTTTCTTAGCTGCCCACTGAGGTCTCTGTTGGTTTGCAGCTATAGAAGATAAAAGCTCTGAGCCTTCTGAGGTTTCTTTTAATTTCCAGTACTGTAAAGACAGTGGGCCCAGCAGTAAGTAGGATGAAGCAAGCATTAGAACGTGATAGATACTATTCTGTCTGCCAAGGTGTCCCAGCGTTGAGTCAAGCAGGTGGACAGCTGGACTCACTGGGGGAAGAGGCTAGCAGAGCTGGGCAGGACTTAACCAACACCCCTTTCTTACGGTAGCTCTCAGACAGAGCTCTGGTCCAGTCAAGGCACAGAGCAGCCTTAGATACCACCTGCATTTTCTGCTGCTGTGTGTGGTGCACTTCCTCCAGGGATGCTGTTCCAAGCTCCCTCAGTGTCCCGCTGCATCCCGGCGGTTCTGGTCCACACCCCTTCATGTCCTGCTGCATCCCACTGGGTTATTTAGGATGGTAGGGATGGAACTTATGGTATGTAAACATGAAACTATATTTCAAAATTTTTTAAATGAAGAATTCAGAAGTAGAATATGAGCAAAGTGGCTAGTAGGGAACAGGGGTGGGCTTAGGGCTGGGGTGGTTCAGTGTAATCACTAAAAGAGAAAGCTTGAGGTAATGACGTAACACAAAATGGCTAGCAGGGAACAGGGGTGGGCTTAG
>NW_008349457.1:962241-970410 GCF_000622305.1 Nannospalax galili
GGCTGGGGTGGTTCAGTATAATCACTAAAAGAGAAAGCTTGAGGTAATGATGTAACACAAAATGGCTAGCAGGGAACAGGGGTGGGCTTAGGGCTGGGGTGGTTCAGTGTAATCACTAAAAGAGAAAGCTTGAGGTAATGACGTAACACACATTTCTGACCTTGATTTGGCTATGTTGCTATATATGCATATTCCAAATCACGTATACATTTTTGCTTGTCAATTTAAAAATTATCAGTTCTAGAGAGATGGCTCAGTGGTTAAGAGCACTGACTGCTCTTCCAGAGGACCTGGGTTCAGATCCCAGCACCCACATGGTGGCTAACAACCATTTATAACTGTAGTTCCAGGGGATCCGATGCTCTCTTCTGGACTCTTTGTGTTTACCTGCATGTGCTATATGCTTACATACACGCAGGTAAAACACACACATAAAAATAAATTTAAAAATAAAATTATTGGGGCTGGAGAGATGGTTCAGCATTTAAGAGCACTGACTGCTCTTGCAGAGGACCTGGTTCAATTCTCAGCACCCACATGGTGGCTACGAACTGTCCTTAACTCTAGTTCCAGGGGAATCCGAAGCCCTCTTCCAACCTCTGTGCACTCTCATACATGCAGGCAATACACTCGTACACATAAAATAAAAATAATCAAGAAAATATTAAAAAATAAAATTAAAATTAAAAAATTATAAAAAGTAAGTAGAGGGTATTTCAGTGACAATTTAGGAAATGTTTTCTGTCTCAACCACTAAGACACATAGAACTTACAAAAGAAAAAAGTGGGAAAAATAATCACTCACAGGCAAGGAAGGTTCACCTTTTGGCAGTAGCTTCCAGGGCATCTTCTGCTCTGTCACTGGCTGTGGGATGGTTTCTTTCTACAGTCACTGCAGACTGTGGGCTGCCCTGGGAAGGAGCCTTACCTGTGCATGAGCCAGATGAGCGGGGGGTCTGGTGTCCAGTGCAGACACTGCCCCAGCCAGGCCTTTCCTCTCTGGGGTCCAGTGCAGAGGCTGCCCCAGCCAGGCCTTTCCTCTCCGCTGTTGTACCTGGGCCTGTGTTTCTCCAGCACTGTCAGGAAGTCCACAGGAACCCAGCTAGTCGCTACTAAGAATAGGCTTTGGCCCTGAGTGCACAGGAGGGTCTAAAGACAGACAATGGCCCCCATAGCACATTATAATTCAAATGTTTACTGATGACAAATCAATTCTCTAAGCATGCTGGAGACCTCCTGGGAAGGTAAGGTCATACCTAGAAAACAAGATACAGATAGCTGCCCAGTCATCCAGATAGGTGCCCAGAGATGTACTTAGAAGGAATCATGTCAGGTAGCACTGTGCAGTGGGGAGTGTGGTGAAGAAAGCAAGCCTTTCTGAGAGAGGGCAGTCCAGGATGGAATCCCAATGGCTGAAAGTATAAAGTGTTCTCTAGGTACCAGAGATGAGGTGCCCAGTGTATGTAACTGATCTGAGTCACTCATATCTCCTGAGCTGCTCAAGGGTCCCCAGCCGGAGGCTCAGTCTGACCTCCACGCCTTGCTGTGAACTGGACCGTGAAGGCTGCCATACAGGCATTTGCTCAAGGCTTTCTCTGTGCAAAGCTGAGTACATTAAAGCAGTCAGACCGGATCCTGTTTTAGTTACTTTTTGTGATTTATTTTATGTATATGAGTGTCTTGTCCCCATGTATGTAAGCGCACCATGTGCATGCCTCTGGAGGCCAGAAGTGAATGTCGGATGCCCTGTAACTGGAGTTACAGACTGCTGTTAGCCATCATGCAGGTGCTGGGAACCAAACCTGGGTCCTCTGCAACAGCAGCCAGAGCTCTTAAATGCTGATCTATCACTCCAGCCACACACATTGGATTCTTAAATGCACTGTGACAATGCATCCTTCTTTTACACATGGACAACTGAAGGTCAGAGAGGAGAACTCAAGGGAAGATGGTGTAGACCACAGCTTCTTAAACCTCTCCCATCCTTGATCCTTTGTGGCCTGAGAAACTTAGGAGATCTTAGCTACACAGATGCGCTGTGTGCGTTTTCCTGGGGAGACGTGAACAAACACCCATTCACTGCCGATAAGGCACTGCAGACAGTGGAGAGGAATGATTTCACTTACGTTTAACTTAGTGAATCCATGAATTGATCAGAGTTACAAGAGCATGCGTGTGGATTTGCCTACATGACCATCAGCTACGCAGAGGCAGCTGCATCATTGAAAAATGACTCCAATATGGACAGCAACTCACGTAAGCTAGACCTCTAGGGCTCCCAGAACAGCTTGCAGGTCACTTGGCTGGCAGACTGGACAGTCTCCTCTTCTCCGCAATTGTTTATGGCTTTAAAAAAAACTTTTTTTTTTTTTGGTCTTTTTGAGTCAGGGTCTCCCTGTAGCCCCAGCTGACCTGGAACTCACTAGGTAGATCAGGCTGGCCTGGAACTCACAGAGATCTGCCCGCCTCTGCCCCCTGAGTGCTGTGATTAAAGGTGTGCATCACCATGCCCAGGTTGATTTTATGGCTTTTATAATTTTGGGAAGGGGCCATTTGAATCTTGCGACTTTCTGAGCTTCCTAAGCCTTGCAAGTCTCCTTAGCTTCCCAGTCTATGTGCCTTCCTTCTCTCTCCAGGAGGCAACCTTTCAACTCAGAGGAAGTGACTGTACAACAAGGTGTATAAAATAGGTATGTAAGTCAAACATTTCCTGAATAACAAATAATAAAGAAATTTAAGAAACAATTCAGAATACATATAATTTTATCATTTATTAAAGACAAAAGCAGATACTTTGCATATTAACAAGATGGATGTGCTTATTTTTACATAAAGAGTTAAATCCATTGACTGAATATTTGATACCTTAGGACATAGAACATCTTAAACATTTTTCTGTTGATTGATAGTTTGATTTTATAATCATTGGTGCTAAGAGTGCTGCTTGTTATAAATATGTAGTACAAAGTGAAAGAGTTATGTTTAGGGCCATTTCAGCAACTGTTGGGAATTCTGTCCTAATTCCAAGCCAAAATTCACTTAACAATTTTTCATGAAACCCAAGTCAGCAACTTAACAACTTTTAAATATTTTATTTATTATTTTTATTTAGTCTGTATGAGTATTTTGCCTGTATGTGTGTAAGTGCACCCATATTGTGCAATGCCTGTGGAAGTTAGAAGAGGGACAGTGTTAGATTACCCTGGACCTCAAGTTAAGGAATGGTTATGAGCTGTGGGTGCTGGGAATGGAACCTGGGTCCTCTGCAAGAGCAGCCATGCTCTTAACTGCTAAACCATCTCTTGAGTCCCACAATTTTAAAAATCAAACATTTGTGGTGGCGCACGCCTTTAATCCCAGCACTTGGGAGGCAGAGGCAGGCAGATCTTTGTGAGTTCAAGGCCAGCCTGGTCTACATAGTGAGTTCCAGGACAGCTGGGGCTACAGGGAGACCCTGTCTCAAAAAGACCAAAAAAAGAAAAAAAAAAAACCCCAAACATTCCAGTACAACACAATCTGAAGATATACTTTGTACTTACATGTGGAAGAATATTAAAAATTAAAATTTTGGTTTTCTGTAATTAAGTCATTCTATATCTACGAGAGCAGAAAACTTTGAGTACACTGAAAACGTTGCAGCCCATACCATACAGTAGTCTTAAATCTGAGCTGAAGTGCTTCAGTGCTAGGTGGCATGATGTGGCATGTATGTATGTGACGTCATGTCCAGTGCAAAGCATGCATGTTGTATGTTTATCTTATGTGTATGAGTGTATTGCCTGGATGTTCAGACCAAGGCTGAGGTGAGGTTACATGCTACAGTCGGGATGAGCACCGGGGCCATAAACACCTCAGATTCGTTCTGTGTTTAGTATTAAGTTAATTTTTGGTTGTTGCACAAACCCAAATCTTTCATCGTTGCCCAAAACTTTGAGATCCCGCCATTCAGCTATGTGACCCCATATAGGGTTGCCATCCAGCTTAAGAAGTTGTAGTGTAGATACCCAGAGAGCAGAGGATGATGGGAAAGGGGTGGTAAGAAGATGGATCAGGGTGAAGGGGAGACTCATAACGGAGAAAAGCTAGCTCTCAAATGTTGAATGGATGAGGTAAGAGGCCTCTAGGAAAGACTTTCCCTGAGGATTCCTGGGTTGGAGGTCACATCACAAAAAAGAATTAGAAAGCAGCCCTTCCTCTTCGTAGTGTTGGTACTGTAGACATGGTTACTGTGATCCCCTGCCCAGTGGTCTCTCCTGAAACTCTCATTCATGTTCTTTTTGTAGGCTGATGGGATTGACATTAACCATCCAGAGCAAGGCTTCACCACTCTGCATTGAATACAGGCACACGTGCACTGCTGAGATCTGGTCATGATCCTGGCTCTCACGTCCTGAAGCTGTTTGGTTTTAGTGGTCCAGCCTGCTGTGTTCAGTGTGTCCAGGGTTCGTGAGGACTGCCCAGGAGAGAAACCTTGGAGTTGCTTAGCAGTCAGTTTGTAGTTCATGTCTGAGCTTTGAATGGGAGTGTATCCTGTATACCTCCACAGCCTTCTAAACACAGGTTAAATACGGAGAAAGAAGAGAAAACAGCAAAAGTTCTAGATGTTTTCGCTAGACAAAGTCAAACATCTGGATATTTAGAAAAGCCGGGAGATTTTTAATGGAGCTTTTCCGATTTCTTGTGGATATTTGGCCTCATACAGTTACGAATGTGAATCAAGTTCTGGGAATATGTGGATTTGCACCCTAGGTTCAGTGGGCATTGAGCTGGAACTGCCAAAAAGTCCACACCATTCCAAGTGAGCATCTTGGATTTGCATTACTGGGGGCTGGTGACAGCCCGTGCATTATATTACAGCAATCTGCCATGGCATTAATGCTTTGGTGTGTGATAAATGCAACAGATCCCCCAAGGAAGTCCACAGAGAGGTTAGCTCCATCCGAACAAGTTATATATAGCTTCCCTCTCACTAAATTCTCGCAAGTCTTCTACTTCCAGTAACACAAAAGTCAGAGCAGTGTTTCTGTATAACAATTTCGTCTCCGTGATGAGTGTCTCCAGTGCAGGTTCTCATGTCACTCCAGATAACACGTCCTGTGACACTGAGGGTAATTAGGAGTGAATGCACAGCAAGCCTCACTCTGGAGAGTTTCTTGGAGATGATTACATTGAAATTGTGGAATGGTGGACCCTAGCGGGGCTCGGTTTGAGAACTAATTGTGGACAATCTCCAGGACAGAAAGAACATGGAATGATCCATGGAGTAAAACACACATTGAATCACTCGGTGCTCATAAACATGTGGTCAGTGGGCTCAGTGCCACTTTCAGAGAATAGAAAGATGAACACAGTTTATTGCAGAGTCTGGGGCAGTGTGGGAGGTTTGAGGATGCAGAGAGAGCTGGAAAAGAAAGCCACCCTTTGGCTCTAGGTGAGTACTGAGTGGTAAGCCTCATGTGCCCTGGCTCAGTGAGCAGGTTGGTATAGTCTCTCTGGGACCCCAGAGTTACATCCTGATGTGGGATGGAAGGGACTATGCAAAACTTTGTTAGGCACCCCCCCAAAATGTTTCTTACTCCTGAACACGGACCTTATCTGCTCTGTTTGTAAGAACATGTCCTGTGGCCCAAAGGACTTCTTAGTCAGAGTTATTCTTTCTGTGTTCCTGAGTGAAATGCAGATCAGAACAAAGTCCTCTGCTCAGCATGTGTGCATGGCTGGGTGTGGCTGCCCTAGCAGGATGGGATTAGACTACACTGAGCATGTTCAGGAGGCACCTTGCTTCTGTGGTAAGCACTCAAGAGGCCAGCTGAGCCTCTGTGGGTTCCCACGTGTGGGGATGCTGTTCTGGAGACCTGCTGTTTGTCACACTCCAGCCTGATGAGGGCAGCACAGGGTGAGCACAGGTTTCCCAGACAAAAGGAAGATGTGTCAAGAATGTCTCACCTCTTGCTTTCATCTTGAAGCCTGGTTGTAACTTCCTTGATTTTTTTCTTTTCTTCTTCCTTTCCCTCTGTCCCCCCTCCCTCCATCCCTCCATCCCTCCCTCTCTCCTTTCTCTCTCTCTCTCTCTCTCTCTCTCTCTCTGAGTACATTCCTCTCTGTATAGCCTGGGCCAGCCTAAAATTCAGAATCCTACTACCTCAGCTTCCAAGTGTTGGAATTATTGGCACATGTCACCTGACCTGCCTCAACTTCCCCTAACTGAAAGAGGAAACGTCTTTATCAAAATTCATCTAGAGAGGCTGGAGAGATGACTCAGTGGTTAAAAGCACTGGCAACTCTTGCAGAGAACTGGGGATCAATTCCCAGCACCCACATTGTGGCTGACAACCAGCAGTTACTCCAATTCCAGAGGATCTGACGCCCTCTTCTGACCTCCGAGGGCACTGCCTGGTACTTTTAACTATCATGTGCTATGTAGATCAGGCTTGGGTGAAAAACCAAATGTTCTCAGATAACCCTCGACTAGATTTATATTTTGTCCCTTAAACTAGTTGACTAAACTATGACCATAGATATTTTAACATTATGTGGATATTATGTTTGTTCCCTCCCTTATCTATCATAACAAACCCACACAGACCTTCATCACTTGCTTAGCTTTCTCATTTTTCTATTTTGGAAAACATCTCCATTCCTGTATCCTTTTAACATCTTTTACATTCTCATTTTCTTTTTTAAAAATAATTATGAGACATAATAGGATTAACAAATGCATTTCCCATCTGTTGTGAGACTTCTTTTCCTGGGATGCTAAGCAATGCTTATTCCCATTTAACATTCTAGTGTCGAGCCAATGTTTGATTAAAGTTTTACTGGCTAACCAATGAATTTATTGAGTTTACTTTCCAGGTAACTGAGGGGTTGCTGAGGTGTATGTATGACCTGAGGGTATGCACACCGCAAAGCCTTTACCCAGCATGGGTCATGCCTTCCCTTCCTAGCCTTCCCCACGTTGTGTACATTAGTCCTCCCCAGTCACAGAGGCCATGTGTGATTAGGGTCAAATTACATACAGTTGGCTGGGAAGAGTGACTGGATAATGCGGTGAGGGTCCAATGACCCTGATTGACCCTTCTTTAATGAATGATCACAACCGTCAACAAGCCCAATTGTGACAATGTTTAGCGATCAGGCTCAGCTGAAGTCCTGACTATGGTAGTTATTTCATGCAGAAGGGACTGCTGTATAGCATCATCTTATTAAAAGGACCTGGAATTTAAAAGGATTTGGTGCTGGGACATCCATTTACTTGCAAATTTCATTATTTCATATTTCGTTACTGCTGAATAGAAATTTATTGTGTAAATATATCACATTGTTGTTAATCACTCATCAGGTGAGGGGCACTTAGGTTGCTTCCATCTCTTAGCTATTGTGAAAAGAGCAGCAACAAACATGGTTGTACAACTGTGTCTACAATAGGATGAGTCTTTTCGGTATATGTCAAGGAGTGGTATAACCTGGTCATATGGTAGTTTCATTCTTAGTTTTTTAAGAGTTCTCCATACTGTTTTCCATAGAGGTTGCACGAGTCTGTAATCCCACCAGCCTTGAGTGAGCGTTCCCCTTTCTCCACATCCTCACCAGCATTTGGTATCATTTGTTCTCTTGATCTTAGCCAGTCTGATTGGGGTAAGGTGATACCTTAGGGTGGTTTTAATTTTCATTTCCCTAATTACTAATGATGCTGAATACTTTTTGAGATGTTTCTTAGCCATTTTATTTTTTCATTTGAGAACTCTCTGTTTAGAGCCTTAGCCCATCTTGTCAATGGGTCATTTGGTTCTCAATTCTTTGTTTTTTGAGTTCTTTATATATTCTGGATGTTAAACCTGTGTCAGATGTGTCACTGGTAAAGATTTTTTCCCATTCTATGGGTTTTCTCTTCACTCTTTCGATTGTTTCTTTTGCTGTATAGAGCTTTTTAGTTTAATGAGGTCCCACTCATTGATTGCTGACCTTAATTCCTGAGCAACTTCTGATTTAGAAAATCCTTTCCTACACTTATATCCTGTAAGTTACTGCCAATATTTTCTTCTAATAGTTTCAGGGTTTCCAGTTTCACATTGAGGTCTTTGATCCACTTGAAGTTGACTTCTGTGCAAGGTGAAAGATAAGGATCTAGTTTCATTCTTCTACAGGTGGAGATCCAGTTTTGCCAGC
>NW_008349457.1:970430-981284 GCF_000622305.1 Nannospalax galili
AAGATGCTGTCTTTCCTCCATTGTGTGTTCTTGGCATCTTTGTCAAATATCAGGTGGCTGAAATTGCAAGTACTCAGGTTTGGAACTTCAGTGATGTTCCATTGAGCTATGTGTCTGCTTTTGTGCCAGTACCATGCTGTTTTTATGACTATAGCTCTGTAGTATACTTAGTGTTTCTCTTTGTAATCAGGGTTGCTTTGGCTATCCAGGGTCTTTTTGCTTCCATATGAATTTAAGGTTGGATTTTTCCTAATTCTGTGAAGTATGTCACAGGGATTTTGTTTGGGATTGCATTGAATCTATATATTGCTTTTAGCAAATGGTCATTTTCACAATATTAATTCTTCCAGTCCATAAGCATGGGAGGTCCTTCCACCTCCTGGTGTCGGCCTCAATCTCTTTCTTTAATGATTTAAAATTTTCATTGTAGAGATCTTTGGTGTCTTTTGTCAGATTTATTCCAAGATACTGTTTTTTCAGCAATTGGGAATGGGGGCATTTCCCTGTATTCCTTCTCCAATTGCTTGTTATTGGTATATAGAAAGGCTACTGATTTTTGTAGATTGATTTTATAAATTGCCACTATACTGAAATGTGGAGAGCCACAGCCTCCGCCGCCATTACAAGATGGCGCCGGTGTCCAGACCTTCTTAATAGTAAACACCGGATCACGTGGAGAGAGATCCATGACCTAGTGGAAACTGCACGCCACAGATATCCCCCTGGAGCTCCCTTTTTTGTCATTCTCATGGCTGTCTTTACCCTGCTTAGCAGCAATTCTTCAGACAGCCCCCACTCTCCCTAATACCATGTTCTAGAGATTTTATTTTTCAAGGAAAGAATCAGATCCATAGGACAATTGCTGGAACATTAAAGTAATAACAAAATTTTACTCAGGTGTATTCTCTAGGTAACCCACAGCTAACTTTCATGTCTCTCAACAGCTTACATCTGCAGCCAAGTCTGTGCTAATTTACAATGTCATTTTACAGGAAAGACAGAGGACCAAATAAGATCGACTATGTCCTCTTGTGTCTTTACCCGGTTTGAGTATTAGAGTGATGCTGGCTTCATTGAAGGAATTTGGGAGTTCTCCCTCTGTTTCTATCTTTTTGAATAAATTAAGTAGTATTGGATATAGCTCTTCTTTAAATGTCTGGTAGAATTCTGCTGTAATCCATCTGGTCATGGGCTTTTTATAGTTGGGAGGTTTTGTATTACTGCTTCATTTTTGTGTGTTATGGGTCTGTTTAAGCTTTTAATCTCTTCGTTCTTGGTTTAATTTTGGTGGTTCCCATGATTTCAGATATCCATTCATTACTTTTAGATTTTCAGATTCAGTAGCATATAAGTTTTTAAAATATTCCCTTATAATGGTCTGGATCTTCTTGGTATCTGTTGTGATGTCTCCCCTTTCATCTCTGATTTTGTTGATTTGGATTTGCCCTTTCTTTCTTTTGGTTAGCTGAGCTAAGGATCTGTCTATCTTGTTTAGCTTTTCAAAGAACCAGCTCTTAGATTCATTGATTCTTTGTATTGTTTTTGTTTGTTTGTTTCTATTTCATTAGTTTCCACTCTGATTTTTGTTATTTCTTCTCTTCTGCTGGGTTTGGGTTTCATTTGTTCTTGCCTTTCCAGGGTCTTGATTGCAGTGTTAGGTCATTTATTTGGGCTCTTTCTAATTTTTTAATGTAGACACTTAGAACTACAAACTTCCCTCTTAGGACTCCTTTTAATGTGTCCCAGAGGTTGTGTTGTGTTGTATTGTCCTTTTTGTTGAATTATAGGAATTCTTTTATTTATTTCTAATTTCTCCTTTCACCCACTCATTGTTTACGAGTGTGTTGTTCAATTGCCACAAGTTCGTGTAGTGCCTAGGGCTTTGTCCAGTGTTGATTTTGAGCTTTATTGCATTGTGGTCTGATAGACTACATGGAATTATTTTGACTTTTTTGTATTTGTTGAGGTTTGTTTTGTGCCCCAATTTGTGGTCAATTTTTGAAAAAGTTCCATGGGGTGCTAGGTAGAAAGTTTATTCTTTAGTGCTTGGGTAGAATATTTGAAAGATGTTTGTTAGGTCCATTTGATACATGGTATCATTGAATTCAGAGGTCTTTCTGTTTATTCTTTGTCCAGTTGACCTGTCTAATGGAGAAAGTGGGGTGTTGAAGTCCCCCACTATTACTGAGTTGGGATTAATGTCTGTCTTAGAATCTTGTAGTGTTGTTTTTATGAATTTGGGTGCACCAGAGTTTGGTGCATATATGTTAAAGTTTGTAATATCTTCTTGGTTAACTGTTCCTTTGATCAGAATGAAGTAACTCTAGTTATCTCTTCTGATTAGTTTTATTTTGAAGTCTATTTTGTCAGATATTAGAATTGCAACCCCTGCTTTTAGTGCCATTTACTTGGAATATTTTCACCTTAACGTAGCACCTGTCCTTGAAGGTGAGATGGGTTTCTTGCAGACAGCAAAGAGGTGAATTTTGTTTCTTAATTCATTCACTTAGCCTGTGTCTTTTTACCGAGGAGTTCAGACCATTGATATTTAAGGTTATTATTGAAAGATGTGTATTGGTTGCCATGATTTTTTGTTCTCTAATTTTGTGTTTCCTAGATTATACCTTTTTAAATTTTCTTTCATTGCCCCTGAGGTATAGTTGTTTCTCTCTCTGCTCTCTGTATTGCTTCAAGTGTTCTTTGAAGGGCTGGTTTTGTGGGCCTGTATTCTTTCAGGCTTTTCGTGTCATGGAAGATTTTTCTTTCCCCTTCAATTATAATAGACATTTTTGCTGTCATTCACTTAGCCTGTGTCTTTTTACCGAGGAGTTCAGACCATTGATATTTAAGGTTATTATTGAAAGATGTGTATTGGTTGCCATGATTTTTTGTTCTCTAATTTTGTGTTTCCTAGATTATACCTTTTTAAATTTTCTTTCATTGCCCCTGAGGTATAGTTGTTTCTCTCTCTGCTCTCTGTATTGCTTCAAGTGTTCTTTGAAGGGCTGGTTTTGTGGGCCTGTATTCTTTCAGGCTTTTCGTGTCATGGAAGATTTTTCTTTCCCCTTCAATTATAATAGACATTTTTGCTGGGTAAAGTATTCTGGGCTGACATCAAATGTCACATAGAACTAGAAATACCTTGGTCCAGCCTCTTCTTGTTTTCATAGTTTGCACTTATAAGTCAGCTGTAATTCTGATGAGCTGTCCTTTGAATGTGACTTGTTGTTTATCTTTTGCTGCTTTCATAGTCTCTCTTTGTTCTGTACATTTAGTATTTTTACTATGATATGTCGTAGGGAATTTCTTTTCTGATCCTGTCTATTTGGTGTTCTATGTGCTTCTTGTATTTGTGTGGGGATGTCTTTCCTTAATTTCTATGATCCTGTTTAAGATCTGGTTAACACTGTTAACCTGAAATTCTTCTCCTTCCTCTATTCCTATGATCCGTAGATTTGGTCTTTTCATGGTATCCCACATCTCTTGCACGTTCCATTCCCGTGTTTGTTTGTTTTTTTTTTTAATTTTCCATACTCTTTGCTTGAGTGGTCCAATTCTTTAACTTTATCCTCCAGTGTTGATATTCTGTTTTTCATTTCATTCATTCTAGCAGTGAGGTTTTCCCCTGTTGTTTCAAGTTAGTTTATTGAGTTTTGCATTTCCTTCTTCATTTCTGCCTGAGTTTTCTTCAATGTTTCTATCTCTTTTGTAAATTCATTCAGAAGTTTATCCCTATCTTCTTTTGGCTTTTTGATTTGTTTGTTCGTGTGTTCTTTAAATTCATTGACTTCCTTGATCATGTTTATGATTGTTCTTTCAAATTCAGGGTCCTGGTTTATCTCTAGGGGGTTCTCCTTGTAGAACTCTTCTACAGGATTGGTGGGGTTTGGTGGGGACATAGTGTTTTGGCTTTCCATTTTATTATTCTTTCATTGTGATTTTTGACATGTGAATGTCTTTTGTTGTTTATGATTCTTATATGAGAATTAAGTTGAAGTATGCTTCTGTTTGTATTATCGGGGTGACTGGATCCTTTCTTTATTGGTTATGTAAAGCTGGTTGGTACAGGGTTCAGGTTCTCTCAGGTTTATTTTGGAGGGAACTGATGGCTTCAGATCAGCTATTCAGGAACACCTACAGAAGCCCAATTCAGGTTCCAGTCAGGTATACTCAGGCTTCCTTCCCCACATGGTGGCAAGATCTGGAGGCTCTCGGGCAGTCCCCTGGGTTCTGAGGCCCTCTGCTTGAGGGAAGCCAGAAGGAGGCCAGAACTCAGCTCTCTCTGGCGGGTCTGCTGAGATCAGAGCCCCTACCCTAATGGAGGTCTGAACCCACCCTCTCAGGTTGTCTGCTAGGATCTTAGCCTTAGCCTATCAAAGCCAGATCTGCCCTGGGGCCCTGTGAGGGACCTCACCAAATCCCAGGTAGGGGGATTGGCATGGTGCAATTAGGAGAAGCTCACCACCACGTGGAGGCAGGATCTGGGGGCCCTAAGGCAGTGCCCTACATTCTCAGGCCATCTGTCTGAGGGAGGCCAGAAGGAGGCCAGAACTTGGCACTCTCTGGCGATCTGCTAAGATCAGAGCCTCTACACAGATGGAGGCCTGAAACACCCTCTCAGGCTGTGTATGAATGTTCTCTCTAATAACATGGTTGTCTCTCAGAACATTTCTGTGGAAGACAGAATACTATTTTAAATCAAGTGTCTTTATGCAAGCTTTCTCAGAAAGGATAGGAAGCATTTTCTCACATATTGTTTGATGACATAGTACATCAAAGAACAAAGTATTTTTTAAAATATTTTATTTCTTATATTTTTATCATATATATGGTATATATATGATATATGTATATATATTGTCTGCATGTATATAAGTGCACCTGTGTTGTGCAATGCCTGGAGAGATCAGAAGTGGGTGTCAGTTCCCCTGGAACTGGCATTAAGGATGATTGTTAGCCAGCATGTGAGTGCTGGGAACTCAACCCCAGTCCTCTCTAAGAACAGCAGCTGAGCTATTTCTCCAGGCCGACATAGTACCTTTTAAACCATGTGTACGCATCTTTAGTATTATAGAAGGCAGAATGTATATTTCAGGTTCCACAGTTTTCCCAAAACACAATTTGAGAAATAGTGACTGTCAGGACAGAGCTAGCACTGAATAATCAGCTGAGTCTCTCTGAATCCATGACTCAGCCTCCAGGGAGGGAGGGCAGGTTCCGTACAGTCCATCTGGCTCCCCCCTCAATTTTGAATGGGGAACACACAGGTTTCCCACATTGCAATAAGCATTGGACATGTTTTTTTATCATCACAAATCCTGGAGGTATGTGCTATCACTGGACTCATTTTACAAACAGGGCAGCTGAGGCACAGAGAACTTACCTAAGGTACCGCAGGCCACACAGCTAGGAACTGGGTACTGTGCTGTGTGTTCCTGAGACCGTGCCATGACCTTTAAAGCAAGAGCAATTACTAGACAAAGGTCAAGAGCAGCTATGAATTAGCTGGAGGAATCTGATTTCTATAAAGATTAAAAATATGAAGAGGATGCGTGAGTTTGTAGAGGAGGGGAACAATTTATGCCTATAAGAGGTAGCCATATATTGGAATGATCTGACTGTTACCGTGTCTGGCTTTTAGGGAAATACTCATCAGATTAGCACTCAGAATGGAATCTCTGAGCAGCAGCACCTCCTGTCATTTAGAGATGACGTAAAGTGCACTGGAACTACAGTGCTTCTGTTCACCGGAACCATGGTGTCCACATTGGGAAGCAGGACAAGAATGCACTGACTTTACTTCAAGCCCACTAAGGACTCAGCATGGTCTGCCCAGGTTATTGGGAGAACTGGGAAGGAGATGAATGCCTGCCCACCAGTCCCAGGAGAATCTGTAGATAGATGAGCTAAGATTCTAAAGACACCCAGCAATACCCACCACTTGTTTGTATCTTCAGCGTTTGCTGAGTCAGTCCTCCCAAATCCAGCACACACAGAAGGAGTTGTTATGATTCTGACTCTGTGCTGGTGAGGGGAGATGGGCTGTCTGGCTCAGGGACTTCCTAAGGACTGGCAAGGCAAATGGACTGGTAGGTAGGTGTGTGTGGCCTACAGAGTGGAAGCTATGTGTGTGACCCTCTCCCAAAGCTCTCTGTCCACACCTGTACCTAGGGCCTCAGCCTGATGCTAGTTCATAGGGTCAATATAGTTTAATGCATCACATTAGGCCTTTTGTCCTAGGCCTGCTCGGATTAATACCAGACTTTGTAGAGGAGCCAGGAAAATGTACACTGGCCCTAGCATCATCCTCCCACCAGTGTTTATCTTAAGGATGGAAGGGAAATCTGGAACCGACCCCTCCTGCATCTGAAAAGTGCTGGTGTTATTAAACATTCCCAGACTTTTGATCACCCAGGTCCCAGCCCTGTACCCAGAGCTGAGGCACCCACATGGCCCTGCCCCCAGGCTACTGATAGATTTATCTGTGGAAGCTCTGTGGGACTGGCCAGGCTGGGTCAGCCTCAGCACAAAGTTCCTACCCATGCAGGATGTGTCAGAATGTATGAATGAAGCACAGAACGGGACTCTGAAAGGCACATGGAGATTTATGGAGCATTGCAGACCACAGGATCCCATAAAGTAAGACGCAAAAGCTTCTTTGAGTGAAGTGAGAGAATCGACTGTCAGTGGAGCACTTTGGAAAGTGATTGACTCAGTTTCTCTCCACTTCAGGTCTGGCCAGTCTCTATCAGCAGGAGTCCTAGTCCCCTCTACAGCTCCTTCCCAAGTGAGTGTATCCTTCAGGCAACTGAGTAGGTGGGCCAGAGCAGGGTGTCCCTAAATCCAAGGCTTAAGACAAATATTTTAGGGGACTGGAAAGATGCTCAGTGGTTAAGAGCATTGGCTGCACTTGTGGAGGACCCAGGTTTGATTTCCAGAACCCACATGATAGCCCACAATCATCTATATTTCCAGTTCTAGGGGATCTGATGCCCTCTTCTGACCTCCGTGGGTGATGCACTCACATTGTGTGCTTACATACATGCAGAGGAAGAACTATAAAATATGAATAATAAATAAAATCTTAAAAAGATAAACATTTTATTAAATGTCTTGGCACTGTGTGCCAGGAATCTGGTGTGAGCTTTGTTGGCTCGCACGTCCATGTCCCCTTTACATGATACTACCTGGGTTCTTGGGTGAGTCTCTGCTAGGGCCTGGCTGTGTCTGAGCAGAGAGCATAGGCTGTCAGCATAGCTCTGCTGGGCCTCCATCTCTGCCCTGTGATCTGAGAAGGCAGCTTGTCCTGGGCCTGTTTCTCTTTCTCCATTGGCAGCTACAGGCTGCCTGATTACACCGAGCTCAGCCTGTAGAACGTGGTAGAGCCAGACTCTGGGAGCACACTGCCCTGCCAATCTAGCACCAGCTGCCATCATTCACCTTACAGACACATTTCCTTACATGATGAATTATTTGCAAAAATTTTTTGTTGTACTTAGAAAGGAATCTACACTATATTATCTGGGACCCACAACCTGAGGACTCTTTAATCTTGTATTTGTGTCTTTATTCTCTGATGCTGAAATTCCAGTTTGCAGGAACTCCAGTAAAAGTGTTCTTGCAGTGCATAAATGGTAGTATCAGAATACCAACATTAAAAGAATGTCCAGGGAAGCAGAGCGAGCCTCATTCCTGGTAAGTCCAGCAGTGCCCACCATGCCTTGACTCCCTCAGCCTCATTCACCCTCACAGCTCCCCCACCCCATCTCTCCTCCTAGTCTGGGTACTGGCCCATTTCTTATCTTGGTGCCCCAGACACCAGGGCTGACCTCTCTGCCCGGAACCACCACTACTTCCTGATCTTTGCATCCAGACCAATCCAGTTCCACCCTGCAGTCCCAAGAGGCCTTGGGGCCTCCTCCTGCCCCCATCCACCTTTGCATCTCTGGGTGGCACAGCCACCAGCTGCCCAAGACCAGCATCTTTCCTGGGCCCTGCTCCCAGGCCAGTCCAACCCCCAAATTCCTGAGGACAACATCTTTCCTGGAGAGATCCAGACCTTAGGAGAAAGCGGGAGAGCATCTGATCCTCATCTGAATTGGGCCTCTGTGGGGACTCCTGAAGACAAAAGCAATCTGGTCACTCCAATAGAAAATCAAAAGAGAGAACTGGAAGCTTAGATGAACACGCTTTTCATCCCCAAAAAGTAAACCACAAACGCACATAAAGTTTACAAAAAGAACCAGACCTAAACTTGAAGGCTTGAGTCTCACACAAGAATCAGAAACTACAAAAGAAATTCACATGTTAAAGTCACAGAGAAAAAAATAAGAAGAAAAGCCAAAACAAAATATCCCCACAAAATACCAATAGTCCTCTAGAGGGCTACAGTGAGAACCCCCCAAAATAACACAGGACATGGAACTCAAAAGAAGAATTATAAGTATGATAAAAGAATTCAGTGAATACAAAGAACACACAAAGAAATCAAAGAACTGAAGGAAGATAGGGATAAACTTCTGAATGAATTCAGAAAAGAGTTAGAAATATTGAAGAATACTCACACTGAAATGAAGAAGGAAGCGAAACACTCAGTAAGCCAATTAGAAACAACAGGAGAAAGCCTCACCAATAGGATGAATGAAATGGAAAACAGAGTATCAATTCTGGAAGATAAAGTGGACAAACTAGACCACTCAAGCAAAGATTATGAAAAATTTAAGAAAGCACAAGAATGGAATATGCAGGAATTGTGTGACACCATAAAAAGACCAAACTTATGAATCATAGGCATACAGGAAGGAGAAGAATCCCAAGATAATGGCATGGACCAGATCTTCAACAGAATCATAGAAGAAAATTTCCCAATATTAAAGAAAGATATGCCCATACAAATACAAGACACATATAGAACACCAAACACACAGGACCAGAAAAGAAACTCTCCACCGCACATCATAGTAAAAACACTAAGTGTACAAAACAAAGAGAGAATACTGAAAGCTTCAAAAGAGAAACAAGTCTCATATAAAGGAAAACCCATTAGGATTACAGCTGACTTTTCAGAGCGTTACAGTTGAAGGGCAAAGAAAAATCTTCCATGATATAAATAGGCTGAAGGAATTCATGTCCACAAAACCAGCACTTCAGAGAGTTCTGGAAACAATACAAAGAGCTGAAGAAAGGAATGATTATACCCAAGGGATTGGAAAGAAATCCAATGAAGGTATAACTGTGCAAAGGTACAGCTACATCAAGAATGTAAACAGGATTCAATACCCATATTTCATTAATAACTTTAAATATTAATGGACTGAACTCCCCAGTCAAAAGACACAGACTAGGTGAATGGATTACAAAACAAAGCCCATCTTTTTATTGTCTGCAAGAAACTCGTCTCACTTTCAAGGACAGGTGCTACCTTAAGGTGAAAGGATGGAAAAAAATATACCAAGCAAATGGCACTAAGAAAAAAGCAGGCGTAGCAATTCTAATATCTGACAAAATAGACTTTAAACTAAAACTAATCAGAAGAGATAAAGAAAGGGCCACTTCATTCTGATCAAAAGAACAATAAACCAAGAAGATATTACAGTCATGAACATATATTCACCAAACTCTGGTACAACTTCATAAAAACAGTACTACAAGATTTTAAGACCAAGATTAATCTCAACTCATTAATAGTAGGGTACTTCAATACCCCACTGTCCCCATTAGATAGGTCAACAGGACAGAGATTTAACAGAGAGACATCTGAATTAAACAATACCATATATCAAATGTACCTAACAGACATCTACGGAATAGTCCACCCAAGCACCAAAGAATATATTTTCTCTTCAGTGCCCCACGAAACCTTCTCCAAAATCAACCATATACTGGGGCGCAAAACAGCCCTCAACAAATATGAAAAGACTGAAATAATTCCATGCATTCTTTCAGACCACAATGCAATAAAACTTAAAATCAACACCAGAAGAAGCCCTAGTAACCACATGAACACATGGACACACTCCTGAATGATGAATGGGTCAAAAGAGATTTTAAGAAAGAAATAAAAGTATTCCTGGAACTAACTGAAAAGGACAATACAACACAACAACATGCTGATAGCTGTCCTTAGAGGGAAGTTTATAGATCTAAGTGCCTACATCAAAAAATCAGAAAGAACACAAATAAATGACAACATTGCAACTCAAGACACTTGAAAAGCAACAACAAATGAAACCCAAACCCAGCAGACAAGAAGAAATAGCAAAAATCAGAGCAGAAATGAATGAAATAGAAAGAAAAAAAATTACAAAGAATCAACAATTCCAAGAGCTGGTTCTTTGAAAAGATAAACAAGATTGACAGACCGCTAGCCCAGTTAACCAAAAGAAAGAAAGAGCACCTCCAAATCAACAAAATCAGAGATGAAAGGGGAAACACCACAACAGACACCAAAAAAGATCCAAAACATTATAAGGGAATACTTTAAAAACCTATATGCTACCAAATTTGAAAATGTAAAAGAAATGGATGGGTACCTAAAAGCATGTGAACCACCAAAGCTAAACCAAGAAGAAATTAATAGCTTAAACAGACCCATAACACATAAGGAAACTGAAACAGTAATACAAAACCTTCTGACTGAAAAAAGCCCAGGATCAGATGGATTTACTGAAAAATTCTATCAAATATTTAAAGAAGATCTACATTCAATAGTACTTAATTTATTCAAAAAGATAGAAATGGAGGGAAAACCTCCATATTCCATCTTTGAAGCCAGCATCACTCTAATACCAAAGCCAGGTAAAGATACATCCAAAAAAGAAAACTATAGACCCATATCCTTAATGAACATAGATG
>NW_008349457.1:981926-983957 GCF_000622305.1 Nannospalax galili
GCAATAGCTGCAATATATATATAGCTCAGGATAAACCTGACCAAAGACATTAAAGACCTCTACAATGAAAATTTTAAATCTTTAAAGAAAAAGATTGAGGAAGACATCAAAAGGCGGAAGGACCTCCTATGCTCGTGGATTGGAAGAATTAATATTGTGAAAATGACCATTCTACTAAAAGCCATTTATAGATTCAATGAAATGCCAATCAAAATTCCCATGACATTATTCACAGAATTGGAAAAAACCATCCTAAGATTCATATAGAAACACAAAAGACCTAGGATAGCCAAAGCAACCCTGAGCACTAACATCAATGCCTGGGGGATTACTATACCAGATTTTTCAACTGTATTATGGAGCCATAGTCATAAAAACAACATGGTACTGGCACAAAAATAGACCCACAGATCAATGGAAAAACATTGAAGACCCAAATAGAAGTATGTGCAATTTCAGTCACCTGATATTTGACAAAGGGGCCAAGAACATTCACTGGAGGAAAGACAGCATGTTCAGCAAATGGTGCTGGCAAAACTGGATCTCCACCTGTAGAAGAATGAAACTAAAACCCTATCTTTAACCTTGCACAAAAGTCAATTCCAAATAGATCAAAGACCTCAATATAAAGCCTGAAACTCTGAAACTGTTAGAAGAAAATGTTGGCAGAAACCTGCAAGGTACAGGTGTAGGAAAGGATTTTCTAAACCAGACATCAATTGCTCAGGAAACAAGGTCAAGAATCAACAAATGGGGACCTCATTAAAGTAAATAGCTTCTGTACATCAAAGGAGGCAACCAGGGATGGGAAGAGAAAACCCACAGAATGGGAGAAAATCTTCACCAGTGACACATCTGACAGAGGTTTAACCTCCAGAATATATAACGACCTCAGAAAACAAAGAATCAAGGAAGGAAGTAACCCAATTGAAAGATGGGCTAAATAGCTGAAGAGAGAGTTCTCAGAAGAAGTAAAGATATCTAAGAAGCATCTTAAAAGATGTTCAACATCACTAGTAATTAGGGAAATGCAAATTAAAACCACTTTAAGATTTCTTCTTACCCCGGTCAGACTGGCTAAGGTCAAGAGAACAAATGATACCAAATGTTGGAGAGGATTTAGGGAAAGGGGAACACTCATCCACTGCTGGTGGGGCTGCAAACTTGTTCAACCCCTATGGAAAGCAGTGTGGAGAACTCTTTAAAAAAGTACAAATGAGCCAGGCGTGGTGGTGCACACCTTTAATCCCAGCACTCAGGAGGCAGAGGCAGGTGGATCTGTGAGTTCAAGGCCAACCTGGTCTACATAGTGAGTTCCGGGCCAGCTGGGACCACAGGGAAACCCTGTCTCAAAAAGACAAAACCAAAAGAAAACAAAAACAAAACTACAAATGAAGCGACCATTTGACCCAGTTATACCACTCCTTGGCATATACCCAAAGAACTCATCCTATTGCAGAGACACTTGTACATCCATATTTGTTGCTGCTCTATTCACAATACCTAAGAAATGGAAGCAAACTAAGTGTCCCTCAACTGACGAGTAGTAATAAAAACATGGTTCATTTACACGATAGAGTTTTACTTAGCAGTAAAGAAAGATGAAATCATGAAATTTGCCGGTAAATGGATGGAACTAGAAACTGTTATACTAAGTGAAGTAACAGACTCAGAAAAAACAAAAACGACGTATGTTCTCCCTCATATGTGGATCCTAACACCAAATCCTGGTAAGTGAGTATGTATCCAGACATAACTACAGGAACCAAGATAATGGAAAGGAACCAGGGAGGTAAAGGACAAGAAGGAATCTGAAAGAGAAGAACAGTAAGAAACAGGTGTTAATAAGAGAGATTATGGATAAAAATTGGGTTAGTTTAAGGGAGGGGAGGGAAGGGTATACAAGGAACACAGGGGATAAAGGGAAAGAAGGAGCTCAAGAGAGGTAGGATCGTAGGAGAAGGGTATTATTAAGGGAGAAAGGGGGGAAATGGGGGCACCTTAATTGGGGAAACCATGATGGAGGGGTGA
>NW_008349457.1:984110-988540 GCF_000622305.1 Nannospalax galili
TTATGTACATGGCACATGGTAATGAAAAGTACCAGACTGGTGGAACTAACCTTCTTGGATGTTTAACAGACATACTTTGAGGCCTATAATAGTTTAGTCAGAGGGACATAAAGGACAGTTTTTTCTCCTTGCCCTCCTAGGTTGACTAGTTCCAGGAGACTATGAGCATCCCTCAAAATGTCCTGTAACTGTGGTCAGTCATCTGTCCTCTTGATCAGGGAGCCAGTGGAGACCCCATGAGAGGGACTCGAACCAGTGTCCAGTCTATAAAGAGGAGGGTCAACATAGAGGAAATATTTCCTCCATGCTTTCAAGTGATGCCAGCCATGGTCGAGCAGGACCTTTGACTTATCTTCACATAGATGGAACTGGTAAAAGAAAGGAGCCAGGGGCTCGTCCCAAGCCCATGTGACCCCTGTGGAACAGATCCTCAAATGGTTTATCTGGGCCAACTGTATGGCCTTAAACACCAAAAAGGAAAGTATAACTGAAGATTAAATGGGCCAATATAATTTTTTAAGAGTCCATATGTATAGCTAAAGGCCACATAACAAGAAACAATGCCAGATAGGAGATACCTTCTTTTGAGTTGTTGGCCAGGGTGGCCCGAGAGACTCAAAGATAGTAACCCAGCATAGAACTGGTAAAATGAACAGCAGATCACAATCACATCTAAAGGAATATTGAAAACTGATTGCTGCTAGATGAGGAACAGCTGACCTTCATAAAAAAAAGACCTCTAGATAGACTAACTAGATTCACCAGATGGACAAGTACTGGGGAATGGCTAGGGGTGCAACAACACAGCGGACAATAGCAGGGATAACAGAGTATAAGGGCTCTAGTGTGTGTGGGGGGCTATGAGAGGGTGCCATCTGGGAAGTGGGTGTATAGATAAATAAGATGGTTTGGGATGTTCTGTGTTATGTATACACATACAGAAAAACCAATAAATTTTAAAAAATGAGTTATATTTGAGGAGGAAGCATAAAAATTTACTTCATGTTAATTAGTAGAGGTGATAAACATTACCATTGAAATCTAACCGATGGTTTTATATCCATACACAAGTGCCAAGAATCCGATTGCAACTGACTATGACTAGTAATAATCAGATACATACAGATTAGGGACACATGTGCCAACATCTGTTATTAGCAAAACAATGAGTCTGTAAGAAACTGTATATTTTAAAATGAAATGGAGATCTTTGTTAAAGGTTAAAAACTCATTCAATTTCGTGTCTTACAGTGTTTATACTGAGTTCAATATTGAGTACCTGTATTAATATAACTGTGAACTCAAAAATTTTATTGCCACTTTTGAAAGAGATTTATCTTTGCTCTAGAAATTGTTGAGTATGTTAAAGCTGTAATGAAAAAAAAAAAAAACTCCAGTGCTGGCAAAAACATTTACATTTTTTGTGGTTTTTATCTTCTCCTACTGTATACATATGCCCCATATCAACAAAGTTTGACGAATTTATTTCAATGAGCTTTTGTTTTACAGAGATTTTTCATCTTAAATTTAATTGTATTAGAACTTAACCGGCCAAAGAGAAGCATATTGAAAGAATGCTAGCTCTGTCCCTGCTCCACCATTATGTTCTCAACTTCAACAAAGTGGGATCTTTAACACTGTCTGATGATGTTCTGTCTTGGTTTGGGGGAGGTAGTAATATATATTATGTAGTAATATTATTATGTAGTAATATATATTATTCATAACATATCATTTTAATAGTGCTATTCATTAATGTTAATTACATTCACAGAGCTGCACACCTGTCACCATGATCCATTCCCAGAATTTTTCATCATTATGTAATGAAACTGTTTATCTATTAAATAATAGCATCTTATCCTGTGATGGTTTTCATTGACAGCTTGACCTAATCTAGAATCACCTGAGAAGGATGTCATGATGAAAAACTTTCTGGATTAGGTTGACCTGTGGACATGCCTATGAGGGATTTCCTTATTGGGTTAATTGAGGTGGGAAAACCCACCATGAATCATGGATGTGGGAGGCACCACTTCATGGGCTGGGCCCGGGATTGAATGAAAAAGAGAGAGCGAGGGGAAGGAAGAGGAACACAGGTGCTTTCATCCATTGCCCTCTGCCCTTGACTATGGATACAATGTTGGTCACAAACTCCTGGTGTTGTGACTTTCCCATGATGATGTCAAGTAAACCCTTTCTCTTAAAGTTGCTTGTGTCATGATGCTTTGTCACAGTAACAGGAAAAGAAGCCAAGCCCTTCATCTCTGACAGCTAACCTCTAGTGAATCTCCCTTCTTTCTCTAAGAATCTGTTTCTATAAGTAACTCATATCTTTTTGCATATATCTTATTCATTTTGCATTGGGTTTTCAAGTTCCATGCATGTTGCAGAATGCATAAGAATTTCTTCCATTTTTAAGAGTGAATAATGTTCTACTTTATGCAGATACATATATGCATGTAATATTCATTTTTATATTTTACTATTCATTGTTATATTTACATATTTTATACCATTAATCTGTCGATGAACATTTGAATTGTCATAAGAAATTATGCAGGGAAATTCTATGTACCTTTTACATCTGAAAAATACAGCCAGGATACAATGTAGCATTCCAGGTACAGTATAGTACTATAATGTACCATACATACATTGTGTAAAATATGGAGCAATTCACTGTAATATCACAACCAGGATGTGGACATGGGTATAGAGTGTTTTTGTCACCAGAGTATCCTTTGAACTGACCTTCTACATTTTCCTACTGGTCCCCTTAATTTCTGGAACCATTGTTCTCCATGTTTAAAATTGTTGTGTCAATGATATTATATAATGTGATTACACAGCATGCAACCTTTTAGGATTGGACTTTTCCATTTAGCTTAATTGTTTTAGATCAGCAGAGCCTCTTGCAGGTGTCTGTTGTCAGAAGTTCCTGTCTTCTTGCTGAGGCTGTTCTGAAGCACAGGCACAACAGCACAGTGTGTCTTACCTTTCATCCACAGAAGGGCCCCTGAGCTATTTCCAGTGCTCTGGCTATTATGAACAACATCCGTACTAAGACATTTTGTGCATGTAATGTTTTAGAGCTAAGTGTTCAGGAATACAATTAATAAGTTCTGTGGGTTTAAACAACTGCTGAACGGTTTTCCAGGATAGCTTTTCCATGTAATATTTCCTAATGCAAGGTGAGATAATCCACTTTCTCTGTGTCCTCATGAGTGTTCGGTGTTGGGTGTTGTGATTATTTTTGTTTTCACTATGCTGATGGGTTTTAACAACAGTTCATTGTGGCTTTAATTTGCATATCTTTCATAGGTAATGGTGTTGTAGCTTGCTCCTCTTCCTCTTTTTTTGTAATATTATTATTTATTTTTTTAGAAGAAGCATATCATTACAGCTTTAACATGCCCAGTAACAGTTTCCAGAGCAAAGACACAGCTCCTTCAAAAGTGGCTTTAAATTTCTAGGTTCACTGTTGAATCAATACAGTTATGCAATATTGAACTCAGTATAAGCCCTGTAAGATATATAATTGAATGAGTTTTTAACCCTCAAAAAAAGATCTCCATTTCATTCTAAAATACACAGTTTCTTACAGAAAGACTTACTAATGCTGAGATGTTGGCGCATGTGTCTCTAATCTGTATGTATCTAATTATTACTACTCATAACCATTTGCACTCAGATCCTAGGTGCCTGTGTATATCTATAAAGTCATCGATTAGATTTCAATGGTAATGTTCATCACCTCTACTATTTAACATGACATAAACTTTTATGCTTCCTCCTCAAATATGATACATTTTTTAATTTGTTGAATTTTTTTCTGTGCGTGTATATCACACAGAACATCCCAAATCATCTTATTCAACTATACACCCACTTCCCATATGGCACCCTCCCACAACCTCCCTTCCCCAACTAGAGCCCTTATACTCTGATATCCCTGCTACTGTCCGCTGTGATGTCGTCACCTCCAGCTGTTCCCCACTACTTGTCTATCTGGTGAATCTAGTCACCTATCTAGAGGTCTTTGTTTTAGGAAGGTCAGCTGTTCATCATCTAGCACCAATCAGTTATCAATATTCCATTAGATAGATAAGATTGGGGTCTGCTGTTTATTTTCTTAGTGCTATGCTGGGTTACTATCTGGCAGTCCCTTGGGCCACCCAGGCCCAAAACTTAAAAGAAAGTATCTCCTATCTGGCATTGTTGCTTGTTATGTAGCCTTTAGCTATACATAGGAATGTTAAAAAATTATATTGGCCCCTTTAATCTTTGGTTATACTTTACTTTTTGGTGTTTAAGTTGGCCATGATAAACCAATTTATTTTTACTCTTAAGGTCGTTTGAGCATCTGTTCCTCAGGGGTCACATGGGCTTGGGAGGAGCCCCTGGCTCCTTTCTTTTACCAGTTCCAT
>NW_008349457.1:988827-989678 GCF_000622305.1 Nannospalax galili
AGAGGGAACCATATTAGTCCAACAACCTACTGACAAATTATACATACCAGATCAAGAAATATATGTCTAGTTAAGGTTTATCTGAGAACAGCTGGTCTTTGCCCAAGATTTATCTATGTTGCACACAGTAATTAAAAGTACCAGACTGGTGGACCTATGCGGCTGCTCTTCTGCTTGCCCAGTGCTGTCTCTGGGCGCCGCTCCTCTGCTCACATGGGTGCTGCCTGCGGCTGCTCTCCACTCATCCGGTGCTGACTCCGGGCGCTGCCTCCTGGGCGCTGCCTCTGATCACACCGGCGCTACCTCCTGGGCACTGTCTCCTATCGCCCAGGCACTGCCTCCGATTGATTGCTCTTTGCTCCTCGCTGCGGCTGCAAGCTGTGGCCGCTCTCCCACTTCCTTGGCGCTCAGGCTGCTCTTCTGCTCGCCCAGTGCTGTCTCCAATTCTAGCTGCTTCTGCCCAGTCCAGGACCCCAGGGCTAGTGAGGAGACTGTGTCAGCAGAGCTGCATTCAGACACAGGAGAACAGGTTTGGTGATGCAGATCTAGTTTATTGCAGAAGGGTACAAGCTTACATAGGGGTGGGGGTCCAATCAAGAAGTTACAGCTCAGATCTTTGGCGGGGCTGTGTCCTATCATAACATCATGAGTCAGAAACCTTATTAGCATGATAGGTTTCAGGTTACTTAGGTTCCGGTTCCCTGTATGGGGCCTGGATTCCTGGGAACCATGTGACCCAGGCGTTTGCACTAAGTGTTGCAATTTGGAGTCTCAAGGGTGGTGATTAGGGAGTGGTGATCTCTAGGCATCAGTCTCATGATCTGCCAATGGGAGCGAATGTCACAAGGCCG
>NW_008349457.1:989718-997260 GCF_000622305.1 Nannospalax galili
AGAGGGAACCATATTAGTCCAACAACCTACTGACAAATTATACATACCAGATCAAGAAATATATGTCTAGTTAAGGTTTATCTGAGAACAGCTGGTCTTTGCCCAAGATTTATCTATGTTGCACACAGTAATTAAAAGTACCAGACTGGTGGACCTATGCGGCTGCTCTTCTGCTTGCCCAGTGCTGTCTCTGGGCGCCGCTCCTCTGCTCACATGGGTGCTGCCTGCGGCTGCTCTCCACTCATCCGGTGCTGACTCCGGGCGCTGCCTCCTGGGCGCTGCCTCTGATCACACCGGCGCTACCTCCTGGGCACTGTCTCCTATCGCCCAGGCACTGCCTCCGATTGATTGCTCTTTGCTCCTCGCTGCGGCTGCAAGCTGTGGCCGCTCTCCCACTTCCTTGGCGCTCAGGCTGCTCTTCTGCTCGCCCAGTGCTGTCTCCAATTCTAGCTGCTTCTGCCCAGTCCAGGACCCCAGGGCTAGTGAGGAGACTGTGTCAGCAGAGCTGCATTCAGACACAGGAGAACAGGTTTGGTGATGCAGATCTAGTTTACTGCAGAAGGGTACAAGCTTACATAGGGGTGGGGGTCCAATCAAGAAGTTGCAGCTCAGATCTTTGGCGGGGCTGTGTCCTATCATAACATCATGAGTCAGAAACCTTATTAGCATGATAGGTTTCAGGTTACTTAGGTTCCGGTTCCCTGTATGGGGCCTGGATTCCTGGGAACCATGTGACCCAGGCGTTTGCACTAAGTGTTGCAATTTGGAGTCTCAAGGGTGGTGATTAGGGAGTGGTGATCTCTAGGCATCAGTCTCATGATCTGCCAATGGGAGCAAATGTCACAAGGCCGTTCCTTGTGGCTCCAGCGGTCGGCTGTTGCTTCGGGCCTGCTGTATGGCTGTCATTGAGACTTCCTCCCTAGGCCCAAGCCTGTCTCCCACATCTCTCCCTTTTTGTTTTAAAAAAGCCAATTATAGGTTGGCGAGGGCAAGGAACAGTGGGTCGTTTGTAGAGGTGTGTTTGTCTTTTGGATAATTTAAATTTGAGGGGATCGGATGTCAAGATGGGACAACAGCCAATTGAACTAGAGAAATGCGGGCCTTAACAAAAATAATGAGATCCTTAACAATGCAGGGTCCAAAAATCAGGGGAAGGGTTAGCAAAGCAAGGGGACCAATCAAGGCAGACAGAAGTGTGTTAAGCCAAGGGGAAAGATTAAACATAGACTCATGCCATCCTTGAGACTGATGTCTCAGCTTTTCTCATTCTAAGAGTCTTTTTCTGACTCTGTTGAGTGATTTTTCTACAACTCCAGAATTATTAGCATAGAAACAACACTCTTCTCCCAGGGCTACACACAATCCCCCTTGTTGGAGGACTAAGAGATCAAGGCCTTGTGGCTCCAGCAGTCGGCCCATTGCCTCGGGCCTGCTGTAGGGCTGTCATTAAGACTTTCATCCTAGGCTCAAGCCTATCTCACCATCTTGGATGTTTAACAGACATACTTTGAGGCCTATACTAATTTGGTCAGAGGGACATAAAGGACACTTTTTTCTCCTTGCCCTCCTAGGTCGACTAGTTCCAGGGGACTATGACCATCTCCCCAAATGTCCTGTAATTGTGGTGGGTCACCTGTCCTCTTGATCAAGGAGGCCGAGGAAACTCCATGAGATGGACATGAACCAGTGTCCAGTCTACAAAGAAAATGGTCAACACAGAGAAGACATTTCCTCCATGCTTCCAAGGGAAGCCAGACATGGTCGAGCAGAATCTTTGACTTGTCTTCACATAGGCAGAACTGGTAAAAGAAAGGAGCCAGGGGCTTTTCCTCTTAATTGTCTGCAACAAAATGTTCTTGTCTGTTATACATTTTCTAATTAGATATTTTTTGAATCTTTAAATTTTAAATATTAGTCACTTGTTGGATTTGCGGTTTGCAAACACACTTCTAGTCTTGTTTCTTTCATACTTTAAATGGACTCTTTTTTTAAACACCAAAAAGGAAAGTATAACCAAGGATTAAAGGGAACAGTAAAATTTTTTAAAAGAGTCCATATGTATAGCTAAAGGCTACATAACAAGCAACAATGCCAGATATTTTATTGATTGCATTTTTTATGTCAGCACTGTCTATTACTGGAGTATGAAATTTGTTCTCCAATACTTTTTTCAAAAGGTTTATAGTTTAGATTTCACATTTAAGTTTGTGATCCATTTTGCTTTTTAAATAAGATGGGCGGTTTATTCCTCATTTATCAGTTGCCTTTTCTTCCTCAGTACCATTTGTTGAATGGCTGTCTCTCCTCTATTGAATTGATTTTGCACCTTTGTCAAAACTCGGGCACATCCTTGGACATACTACTGGGTACCTGTTCTGCTCCATTGGCTGATACATCTACCTGCCTGCCAATATCACAGAATCTTAACCCCTATTAGCTACATAAATCTTTAAAGTAGACTTTTCATCTTATTCTTCTTCAAAACTATTTTAGCTGTCTAGTTCCTATTCCTTTTCAAGTTGTAAAATGGTTTTTATTACATATGAAGTTCCTGTGGTAGTTTTCATAGGAATGGTATCAGACCTGTATACTAAATTATAGAGGAACTGGGATTTATACGCCAAAGGAATGTCCCAACCCAGGAAAGGGGTGAAGCTCTCAGTTGACTTAGATCTCTGATTTCTTTCACTGGACACTTGTACATTTTATCACATACATTTGTGCATATTTTGTTAGATTTAACTTTATTTTTTGAGCATTTCTAAATGGTAGCATGTTTTTAATTTTTGTTCCCAGGTGTTTGTTCCTGGAACAACAGAAGTTTAATTTTTGCATGTTTATTTTGTTTCCTGTAACCATGATGAAGTCATTTGTTTTGTTTACTTTTACTTCTGGAAGTTTTTTGGTGAACTGTAAAGGATTTTTTCTGTAGACAATTCATGCCATAGGAAAAGGGGATGGTCTTATTTTCTCCTTTTCGATCTGTTTTCCTTTCCTTTCTTCTTTTGGCCATTGCCCGATCATCCAGCACTAAGTGGAGGAATGGCAAGATGAATCCACTTTGCCTTACCTCCTGCTCACGGGGACAGCTGTCAGGTTCACTGTCAATGTGCATTGTGAGCTGGAAGAATTTTAGATCATATTTATCAAGTTGAACAAACTTTCCCATATACCTATTTTTTTGAGAACTTTTATATCTAACATGCACCAAATATTTTCTAATAACTATCTGCATAAATTGGTCTTCCTGCTTCAGCCTGTTGCTTTTGTGGTAAGTACTTAGGTGTGTATTTGGTGGTCTCGTTCTTGGATGAGTAATTGTCCATGTATTTACCTTCTTACCCATCTCGCATTGTTCACGTCAGACTATGGCTGGGAGAATCTAACAATGAGGAGAGTTGTTCATTACTCACTTCAGATGGGTCCACTCTGTGACTGAATCTAAGTTTATTGCATCAGTTATTTATTGACATCATAGTTTGGTTTGTTTCTTCATTGCTGTGACAAAGTATTTTGACCAATACCAACTTGGGAAGGAAAGGCTTTATTTGGCTTACATCTCCCAGATCACACAGTTCATGAGAGAGCCCAAGGTAGGAACCCAGGGCAGGAACCTGGAGGCAGGAGCCGGAGCACAGGTCATGGAGAAACAGTGCTTACTGGCTTGCTCCCCTGGCCCATGCTTAGCCTGCTCAGCCATACAGAACAACCTTCCCAGGGGTGGTGCTGCCCACAGTGCCTGGGCTCTCCCACATCACCCCAAAATCAAGAAAATACCCCACAGACATGACCACAGGCCAGTCCAACGGAGGCAATTCCCCAGTTGAGGCTCCCCCTACCCAGGTGTGTCAAATTGACAACTAAAGGTATCCAGTACACAGCATGTGTTCATCCCAGCCTTTACCCATCACAAATAGTGATAGCCCATTGTGAATAGCCTTGCAACTATACTGACATCTTTTTATACTTTTACTGTCTTGGGGATGGACAACCACAATGCCTGTTCTCTACCTCTTCAGAGCATCTCTTAATAGTGAGAACATGCTAGCCTTTATCCTTCATATAAACACTACTTGCATATACAAAGTATTTTTGGAGCAGTCTGGCCCAAGATTTATAGATCAATTTTTAAAATCCTCTTATAATAAGAGCTTCCATCATGCATGTTCCATTAAGTCCTAGGCATTGTTTTAATTACTTATTTCACAACAATCCAGTGAGGTAATAATCAAAACTCAAGTTGCAGACAGTGACTTAGAAGGATGCAGACTAAGTCTGAACAAGCTTGAACCTGCCCAGTGGAGAAACTCATCGTCTTTCTTTGATCCTTTACCTTCTAACCTTGGAAGACTGTCTGCTTCTCAGGATGCTGCACAGGCCAAGCAGAATAATTGTTATGATGACATTTTAAAACCATGACTTGAACAATATACTCATTATTGTAGTCATTTTACTTTCCTTCAGGGAAGGCTGTGAACACCAGGGTCAATTCTCCCGGTGCCCAGCAATTGTCCTTAGAATAACTTCTTGGCTGAAATCACTCATTTCACTGTGACTACAAAAATCACTCTTTTAGAAATCCTCTTGAGGTTGTCTGTCAGTTCCCAGCCCTTGTGTTGGGGTGTCAGTTTCTCAAGTGCAGTGTCTCCCAGAGTCGGTTCTCATAGCAATCTGATAAACATGCTACTGAGACTCCTCCCACACTTCCAAGGAGCCGAAGCCATAGGGATAAAGTTCAGGGTGCTCAAAGTTAAGGGAGAGATATGAGTGAGGGGGCAGTGCTGATACCGGATTGGTGGGAACTTGGATTGGAAGGGGCTTCCAGCTCCCCACAAATTCTATCTTCTCCCAACTCATTCTTTATCAGTGATGTATCACGGGCCGATTTCTACCCACCCTCCATTAATCAAACTACAGCGGGGTGAGACTATTGTTAATGGAGATAAGTAAAGCTTCCCAAAGCACAACTTTAATTAATTCAATATTAATTCTGCATTAAATATTGCGAACATAGTAACTGTTCTCCAGATGTCATTCTCAAGTGTTGGAGAAATAACAAACATGACAATTGGAGCAAGTTGCAGAGAAAAAATAGGCGAAAGGTTTGTCTCAATTGGAACAATCTGTTGTTATTTTCTGTTGCTCAGTTAAGCTCTTTATTTTGCAAATGTTAAGATGAAACCTACGCGACATCAGTTTGGCACTCAGCATCCCATTCTCCCTGTGAACAGTCCTGCAGATGGTCTGTGAGTAAGTGTGGCTCATCAGGTCCTAGTTTATGGATCCAGCTCTCCGCCCCATTCACTCCTTTTCTGCCAAATGACTTACTTTCTGGTGTTTTTCAATAGGATGCAAAATAAGTAAACCAACCCTTCTCTTTTTTTCTAACTGCCGGTTCTGAGTTTTCCACTTCGATTTTACGTGGGCTGCACTCCTTGGACAGGGGACAGACAGGGTCTGGTGGGTGGGTCCAAGTACCTGTAGTTCTAGCTCATGGAGATTAGATGTCATGATGCTGAGAATTGCTTAACTGTCAGGCCCTTCCTTTCCTGCTCCCGCCAAGTCCTCATGACATTCTGATGGAACAAGACACATACGGTTTCATGTACTTCCAAAGGATTGCTTTCATGAATAAAAATTCACATTTCTCCACATGTCACTTCTTTTGTCATTTTTAAATATAAGCATTCTCCTGACAATCAATTACAAATTTTCTCAATACCCTTATTCCCTCCCATATGCAGGAGAGCCTTTGATCTAGCGTCCTATGGCTTTTGTCTTCTTTTGCTTTGTTTTTTCTCTTTTAAAAAAATTTTATATGCCAGGGAAGGCAGTATACACCTTTGATCCCATCACTTTGTGAGAACAAGGCCAGCCTGGTCTACATACCAAGTTCCAGGCCAGCTGGGGCTATAAGGAGACTTTATCTCAAAAATATACGTATATTTATAATACTTAGCATAATGTGACGGCTATGTAAATAAAATATTGAGGAAATAATGGAAAGAAAAACATCTGTGTGTATCTGCTGTGTGCTTATTTTATTTATTTTATTTTATTTTAATGAGAAAGGAACTGACAGCGCTTGAAGGGAAATGCCATTTTTGAACCTGGAAATATTCTTCAGTATTTTCCACAGAATAAGATTTGAAGACTCCTGTGGTTTCAGGTCTTGTACACAGAGGTATGTGGTATGAAGATCATGCCATGCTGAACCAATAGATGGAAAAAGGGTTGGGCCAGGAGAAGGATGAATTTGCCTTTGCAAGCAGCACTTGGAACCCTCTATGACTTTGAATAAGTGGTGCCTGTTAGAATAAGTCAGGTGGGTGTGCTGGAGGGAGGGCTGGGAGGAAGCACATGGATCAAATACTCCATCCCTCCCACTGTACAGATTTTGAACATATTTTTGTCAAAAGCTCCAAAAACATTTATCAAATTGCTGTAGTGCAGACTCAAGAGGATGGAGGTCTGCAGAGACAGGGGATGCCCCAGAGCACCCAGAATGTGTGCCATCCATATGAATGTGCACTCTGGTGTTGCAAAGCCTGGCCTGCGTGCTCTACTCAGCATCTGTAATTCTCAGAACCCTATGAGGTAGGTAGACACTGGCTATTCCATTTTAATGCTAGAAAGCTAGGAAGTCAAACAACAACAAAGGTCCTCTACTTTGTGGAGAATTTGTCTAAAGTATTTGGGAGACCGAATCTTTCCCTATACATTCATGAATCACAAGGAAGTGGATAGTCCAACCTTGGGAGTACAAATGTTTGCAATGGAGCCCGAAGAGAAAACTCATGCCCAGTCGGAAAGCACTCCTTTGATCTGATAGCAGGAGGACAGTTCAGCATCATCTCAGGGGCTCTGTGGATTTTTACTCCAATAGTGAAATTTTCTATTAGTCAGTAGGGACTTTTCAGGCACTAAATAAGAACATTTTTGAGACAGTCATGTAAAATGTTGAACTGCAGGTTCTCAGTATCCCCCAGAACTTAGAGGAGATGAGGGACGTTACACCACCCTGAGTGGCCCCAGCAGACTAAGTTGCTTCCAGTGGACGAAACTGTTGTGGAGAAGCTGAGATCCCTTTACCTGCAAACTGAGAACACATGGCTCAGGTGGAGAAATAACAAGTAAGTTCTCAGGGTGGTATGCTCCGTAGATGTGGAACAGCCTTAAAGAAACGTGCTCTAGTAAAGTGTGGGAGAGACACAGTTGGGTTACTGCTCTAGAAGGAAGGTGTAGTAGAGGATGTTGATGGGACAGCTGACAGATCTCTCTGTCTCTGTCTCTGTCTCTGTCTCTGTCTCTCTCTTTCTCTCTCTCTCTCAGCTTCAATTGGGCACCCTTAAAGCTTTTATTTCTCTTTCCTCCCCTCTAATTCCTAGTTCCCATGAATAGGGCAACAACAAGCATGGATGAGCTGCTATCTAAGACGCAGGATACAGAGTCCTTTGTGTATATGCCCAGAAGTGGCATAGATGGGTCATATGGTAGTTTAATTTTTAGATTTATGAGAAATAGTCACGCTGATTTTTATAG
>NW_008349457.1:997388-1041207 GCF_000622305.1 Nannospalax galili
CTCTCGCTCTCTCTCTCTCTCTCTCTCTCTCTCTCTCTCTCTCTCTCTCTCTCCACCTCCCCCAAGGTGAATAGACTATGGAGAGTATTAGTACAGGTCCTGGTCCTCAGAGAGAGAACAGATGGCTAAGGTGCTACATAAGGATTTACCATGGGTCACATTAAAGATGGAAGATTGGAGAAACCTGGCCAGAGACCCAGGCAAAATGTGAACAGCAGAAGACTCGGGATCGTGTATGGTCAGGGCTTGACTGACTGCGGGTCTTTTAAAAAGTCTTTTGTGAGTAGAACTTGAAAAATGAAATAAAAACATGAAAAAAATTGAATGTTGAGTGTGAGAGAAGCCTTGTAGCTTATAGAATAGTGTGCTGGATGAGAGGGTGAGAGGGAGCCCACGCTGACAGTGGGAGATGCTTTCGGGCAGTCCCTGTTGGCAAGTCTTGTGTTGGTAGAAGTTTCTGAGGATGCCTGGGTTTCTCTTTTGGTTTCATTTAATTGAATAAAAGAAAAGAACGGTCTGTTGAGTCTCAAGAGAAACACACAGACAAAAAAAAAACCCCAATGTAGGTTATAGAGTGGTCACTATTACGTCACCAATTCAAGCCTTTATACTGAGGTCAGTGGCCTCTGCTAAAGCCTGACACGGGAGTCATCACAAAATTTAGGAATACCATGTAGACTGGCCCAGTGAAGCCCACTGGAAAGGCACTGTGTTCTTCTGTGGCCCAGACCAAATATTCACCAGAGCACTGGGGGCACCTGCAAATCTCAGTCTGAACTGTGAGGGCAGCACATCCAGCCCTGTCTCCCCACAGAGAACTGTCAGAGAGGGACAGAGCCCACAGCACAGCACTGTCTACACTGTGTAGAAGTGGGCTTCTCCGTGCCCCCAGGTGTCTGCACCCCCCTCCCAGGAGATGAGGAAGATCAGTAATAACATTAAGAAATCTGGGAGTGGGCTTTTTATTTGCTACCTAGGATGTCTGGTAGGGGCATTGTGCCTCATTATGGGATAGTTCTATTTAAACCCTTTATACTGTATGTATGCACTTCCAGGCTTCTGTAGGGGTAGGGAGATAGGACTTTTTCAAAAAGTCTTTAGTGTTCATTACCCTTCCCTATACTCCCTTCTCTGCCCCGCCCTCCCATTCCCCATCCCATTTAATCCTTCCTGCCCCATTCTTCCCTCTTCCCCTTTATATTACTACATTGTGTCTCCACTCCCCTGAAGCCTCCTTCCCATGGCCCCTTACTAGTCAATTTCCTGACCTCTATGTATTTTCAAACTGAAACACACATAAGCAAAGATTCAAAGCTGGCATTCATTTATGTGAGAGAACGTGTGACAGTTGTCTTTCTGGGTCTTGGTTACCTCACTTGGGGTGACTGTTTCAAGCTCCATCCATTTACCTGTGAATTTCATAATTTTCTTTTTCTTAACAGCTGAATAATATCCCATTGCGTAAATGTACTGTGCTTTGATTATCCATTCTTCAGTTTATGGACATCTAAGCTGTTTCCATTTCCTGGCAGCAATAAGTGTGGATGAACAGGTATCTCTGAGTAGGATATAGAGTCCTTTGGGCATATGGTATAGCTGAGTTATATGGTAGGTCAATTTCTAGTTTTTTGAGGAATCTCCACACTGATTCCATAGTGGCGGCACCAGTTTGCACTTCCACCAACAGTGAGTAAGTGTCCCTTTTCCCCATATCCTCACCAGCATTTGTCTTTTTTTTTTTTTTTTTGTATCATAGCCATTCTGACTGACAAGGTGAATTCTCAAGGCATTTAAAATTTGCATTTCTCTGATGGCTAAAAATGTTAGAGCATTAAAAAAGTATTTCTCATCCATTCGTGTTTCATCTTTTAAGAGCTCTGTTTAGTTCTTGCCCCAATTTTTGATTGGTTTGTCTTTTTTTTTGAGTTCTTTGTATAGTCTAGATACCCTCTGTCAGAGGTGTAGCCATTAAAGATTTTTTTCCCATTCTGTAGGTCGCCTCCTCACTTGAATGATAGTGTCGTTCATTTGCTGGACTGAAGCTGGCAAATAAAAAGCCCAATGCTAGGAATGGGCTCCCTCTTTTGAAACGATTGACCAGGGTCCCATAGACTGTCAAAAATACTGGCTATTACCTTTGTTCTTGTTTACATGCCGGAACTCGTCAGAAAGACCCTATTGTTGAGGATACTCCATACATGAGTTGTAGAATAAACAAAGAGTAATCAAGCTGGTACTGACCTCAAAACTTCATGTCTACTGGCTAGCTTTCAGAGTGCCAGTAGTTATATACATGCTACCAGAAAAGAAATCATCAACCTTGTCCAGCTATAAATCTTGTGAGCTACAATAACCACTGGCTTGGCAAATATGCCCACTGGTGCAAGAGTGCCACCACCATGTGGGAGTTACCAACCACTCTGATTGAATTTAAGGCATACTCCACAAGATAGAACCCATACCCGGCACTGCTATCTGGCCTAGGAACCCGTGACTAGACAGGTCACAGGCCATAAGGGAGAATCTACTACTATTATTCTACTAAATGGACATACTATTAAACTGACTCCTAATGATTTAATCTGTGTGTGTGTGTGTGTGTGTGTCTGTCTGTCTGTCTGTCTGTCTGTCTGTCTATCTGTTGGGGAGGAGGTGGGACTGTCAATAGCCAGTGTACAGATGCACCTCCATTTTGATGGGGGTCATATAAAACAAAACACAAAAAACATTGCAATCTAAGAACGTAAGTTCAAAATGTATTCGGGGCACTTAACATGGAGCACCACAGGCTTGTAAGAGTCCACAGCTGGGTATCATTGCTGACTCATGATCTGTGATTCCCCACTGCACATGCTGGTGGGCTCCACAGAACAACAGGCCAATCACCATGAACCATATCTCCGGGTTGGAGAGATGGTTCAGCGGTTAAGAGCACTGGCTGCTCTTGCAGAGGACCCAGGTTGGATTCCTAGCACCCACATGGCAACTAACAACCGTCTGTAACTCCAGTCTAGGGGAATCCAACACCTTCTTCTGACCTCTGTGGGCACCGTCCAAGGCGGGTGAACCTACACACATGCACTTACACATATTTTTAGAAATACTTTTAAAAACGAAAAGGAAGAACCCATTTGGCTCCGAACTTCTCAGGAGTTTATGGCCTGTCTTCTGTAGGATTTTCTTTCCGCGTCCCATCCATTAGGAATGCCAGCCTCTCCCAATCTATGTGCACTGATATGGGACCACTTGGAACAGGCTGGACATATACAAATGCCCACTGGAAGCCCTGCCAGATCTGTGCTTCTTCCAGGGAAGGCTGGAGTACCCAGGTTGGATTCCTAGCACCCACATGGCAACTAACAACCGTCTGTAACTCCAGTCTAGGGGAATCCAACACCTTCTTCTGACCTCTGTGGGCACCGTCCAAGGCGGGTGAACCTACACACATGCACTTACACATATTTTTAGAAATACTTTTAAAAACGAAAAGGAAGAACCCATTTGGCTCCGAACTTCTCAGGAGTTTATGGCCTGTCTTCTGTAGGATTTTCTTTCCGCGTCCCATCCATTAGGAATGCCAGCCTCTCCCAATCTATGTGCACTGATATGGGACCACTTGGAACAGGCTGGACATATACAAATGCCCACTGGAAGCCCTGCCAGATCTGTGCTTCTTCCAGGGAAGGCTGGAGTCTCTGGTGCCTGCTACTGGGACGGTTGCTGGGGACAGGCTACACTTTCCCGCCGAGTGCTCCTTACCGCTACCACACCTTTTCCCCTTCCTTCCTAGCCAGTGTGAATTTGTGAAAATGTCAGCCCTTAGAATCAGACTCAAACTGCCACGATGTGCCTATTTGGAAAGTGGGATGTTACAGGAAAAGGTCATTTAAGCATAGTTCCCAGCCGAGCCCACAATTTTTTCCAGATGCCTACATGGCTTGGCTAAGCCTGTAGGAGCTCATTAGATTTTGATCTGTGGTGAAAGCTCAGTGTTCCCTCTACATCAGTGGATCAGGGACATTGTGTCTACGCTGGTGTGGAACAGACTGGACAGGAGTCAGACCTGGGTCCAGTCTTTTTTTTCTCAATCCCCACTCAGCTCCTCTTCTGAGAAAGAGGGTGCTGGGTGATGATCTTTGGACCACTCTTGAGTGATGATCATTACACCGTGTTATGTACGAGGGCTTCAGGTCGAACCATTCTGCAAAGTATCATTTTACTCAGATTTCCCAAAGGGCAGATCTGTTGTTATCCTCACATCCCTCCAGCCCAGTGCTCACCACAGTCAGGGCTCAGCTGGTGGCTTCTCTGGGGAGTTATGCTGAGTGCTCTCATTCCCCTTCACCCACCATCACTTCCTGTGCTAATGGTGCTGGCACTCTCTAGCACAAACCCTAAATCCCAGAGTACCTACATACTTGAGTCTGGCATCCTGACTGCTCCTAAGCTCCATTTGAACCAGGGCTCCCTCAAAACAGAGCATGCAGATTGGACAGTGCCTTGCCGGCACTGTGGGTGTTGATGTTTGCAGCAGCGATTAAGGAAAGGCTATTTGTACCATGCCTAGAACCAATACTGCAGCCAAACCTCCTTAAACAGTCTGTGCCAGCCAGATCTGTACTCTGGGAGGACCCCTGGGTATATGTGACCCTGGTCATTGCAGGTCCTAACAGACTCATGCCACATGTGCCTTTCTTAGTCTGATTTGGGTTGCTATAACAGGATACTCTGAGCTTGAACAGGTAATTAACAGACAGTAGAGGATTAGCTTGGTTCACTTATCTGAAGCCTGGGAATTTCAAGAAATGGTGCTGGTATCTTCTGGCTTCTAGGGAGGGTCTTATGCCGTCCTGGCTCGTATAGTGAACAGCAGAAGGACGTGTGTGTGTGTGTGTGTGTGTGTGTGTGTGTGTGTGTGTGACAGGAGAAGAGCTTTGGCAACAGCCACCCATCCCCACAGAAAAGTACTGGGAGCTGGAGAGATGGCTCAGTGGTTAAGGGCAGGCTGCTCTTGCAGAGGACCTGGGTCCATTTCCATTCCCAGGCCTCACAGGGTGGCTAACATTTATCTGAAATGCTAGTTCCAAGAGATCCAATACCCTCTTCTGGCCTCCCTGGGCATTGAACACATGAGTGCACTCACACACATACAAGCATAAGACTCATAAACTTAAAAATAACAAAAATAAATAAACAAATTTAAAAGCACCCATTCAAGAGGGCTCAGATTCCACAATTCAATACCCCCCATCACTGCCAAGTTAGTAATCAAATTTCAACATGAGTTTCAGAGGTGAAAACCGTAGCAGACCTGGTCATGGGCTCTAGGGAAACTACATAACCTCTGAAGGTTAACTCAGGACCCACATGCCACCTCCAGCCCAGAAATCTCTCTTCTTCAAGGCATGTGGCCCAGGAGAAGGTGGTGCTGTATCTAAGGGGCATGGTCCATTACTCTTTTGGAGTTCAACTGCTACATCAGAGGGAAATCTGTCATATCCAAATATTTAATTCATTCTCCATTATATAACCCAGCCTTGAATCACTTTGTGATCCCGAAAAATGGCCCTGAAATAACAAAATTCATATGTACTCACATTCCCCTTATAGGACTGTAAAAGTTTTTCATTTATCTAAAATGCACAAGACAGCCAATCCAACTGCCACAGGTATCAATCAATGCTACGTCTCAGGAGAGGCACACCCAGAACCAGGGCAGCTGTGCCAGGCCATGTCACTCACCTGAGGACCCCTCAGTCCTGGCTGGGGAGCAGCTTTACCCAGAGCAGGAGAGGACAGCAGCCAGGCAAGAAGCAGAGCCCAAGGGCCAGGAGCCAAGTGCAGTGATGTGCAGTGATTAGAATCAAGGCTATGAGATGCTACATAAGCCCCCAAGGTGACGTTCTAACTGCACCATGTGACATGGTGGCTAAAACATAAACCTGCAATACCTTGACACAAAGTTCATTTCTCATTTACATAAATCCAAAATGCTGTTCATGTTGTCAGTTGGTGGGCTTTTTTTTTTTTTTTTTTTTCTCAGAAATGCCATGGTGAAAAGGAACGCAGCTTAGAGTTAGTTTCTGCTTGGTGTAAGGCACAGCTACTGGGTCAGAAATGCTAAGCATGGTGAGAGAGGAGGGGGCTCTCTTCAGCTCCTGCTGGTGTCTGTCCGCTTGCTGTAGCTTGCCTAGTTTATAGGGTAGAGCCAGGGGGCAGGCTTCAGCCTTACACCACAGAAGCCCGGACATGATCCGGCCTGGCTGGGATGGCTGACTGGCTGCTTCCTCACTGTTTTAGGACCCAGGGCACTGGTGACCATGCTGCTGAAGGCCTGGGGGGATTCTTCAGCGTGTTCAGGGGCCTCCCTCACTGTAGTGGTGACTTTCTGAAGGAGCAGCTGGCACACCAGTGGCCAAGGTCGCCCTGGTGACCTGGGTGCTGAGGGGTGGGGCACGGTGTCTCCCGAGTACTCATCACTTCCACAGCAGCAGGTGCTGGATGAGGAGCCCAGGTCATTCAGGTAGTAACTGTAGTAACCAGAGAGCCACTGGAGAGAATGGCTGCCATGCTTCAAGGCCAGTGGGCTGCAGAGACCTTGGTAGAGACCCCTTTTGAGCCAACTGTGCATTGCCACAGGTGTTAGGGGCCTGATAGCTAGGCTGAGGGGGGTGGCTTCTTGACAGACCCCAGTAGGCATTTTCTTGTGACTTCATTGATCTTTGTCCCTTTAACCTCTATTCGCTGAGCCCCAGTCAGAGGACAGAATACTGCTATCTCCTCCAGTCACCAGAAGGACAAGGTGGGTACATCTGGAGTCTGTATGTGCCAGTGGGACATGGGCTATACTGGTCAGAGCAGCAGGCATACAGCTGTGACTCATAGTTGAGCTGTAAGCTCAGCTGGGGAGGAAGCTGGATTTAAACATCAACCCGTCACTGATGATTTGGGTGGGCCAGCTCTCTAAGATGTGTTGGGCTGAAGTTCATGGCAGGAAGTAAAATTGGGAGTGTGATCTAAACAGAAAGACTTGCAAAGTGAGGGAGAAGGGTCCTGTCTGAGGTCAGGAGGTAAGGGAATGATAGGGCCATCCATCCTGTGCCAGACACAGTGGAGGATTGTGATGTAGCCGAAGGCTTGGACCAGAGGCAAGGGGCATGCTGCCAGATCTCAGGCTGGGGAAGCTCATTGTGTTCTGGAAGCTAGCATCTCCCCTATGAGGGTCTTAGGGCTATGTTTACCCTTAACAAGCCAACCTTGGTTCCTACTATGAAGATAGTGAGCTCTGGACATTGAAACTAGACTGTGAAAACCCAATGGTCAAACGTCAGAGTGCATCACTGGGTGGTGGTGTCTTCTAGGAGACAAAACAGAAAGCCCTTTAGGACATCAGCCATATTTTTGTTCCTCTAGTAGGGAGACAGAGATGATCAGTATCAAACAACTCTGGAACTGAATGAAGGGAGGAGAAATGGACTCACAGAAACAGCAAATTCTGAGACTCTGCTTTGATTTTGTACCAAAAAAGGAATTCCTGCTTTTGAAGACACCCTCCCACAACTCAGGATCTGCCTGCCTTGGATGCAGTGAGGACAAAGTGATATTGGGTCAAGGAACTCAGCATTGGGAAGAAGTAACCTTAGAGACCTCCCAACCATCCTTCATCCTTTGCCCCTGCTTCATCCAACTTCAGCACCTTCACTTTAAGAAACAGACATCCTTGCCTCCCCAAAGGGCAGCTGAATGGCAGCTGTAAGACTGGGAAGCCACTCATGTTCACTTTATCCTTGGCATTTGCTTATGGGATGCTGTGTTTAGGTCCTATAGTTATTTTAGGAGCACCCCTACCAAGAATCATTAAACGTTAGCTGAATTGACGTTCCTGTGAAATAGTCTATGATATGTTAGTGTATGGCTTATTCTATCACTTATTAAATATAATGAATTCCTGCCCCACAATGGGATCTCGGTTACAACTGTTGGTACAGCAGTAAATAAGGAGAGAGTCCCTTCCCTTGAGGGGCTCATACATCTCAGGGTGACAATGGCATGCACCCCAGTAGTTATTAAAGAGAATATGTTGGAGTTTAGCATGAGCAGATTCTGCATGGCTGAAATGCTGGGGGGTGTATATGGAGTTGTATATGATCCATATGAGTTCAGTATCAGAACTGGGCTGCATGTTTGGTTTGGGTTTTTTTCCCCCTATAAGAGAAGTTTGATGCCCAAAGTGAGTGAGTTCCTCACCCAACATCCACAGGTGGTAGAAAAAGTAGAATGAAGCCATCTCAGCAGCTCCCAGTGCACCCTGCAACCTTTCCACATCACCTGCAATGCCTTGCTGTGTCCCCTCCACATTCAAGCCACTCATGGGGAGATTGTTGTTGTGAGGAACCTTTTATCACATTAATGTACAGTGCCACAGATACACTTTATGGGTACTGAAAATAAACATGTGCTTCTCTGCTGTAAATGTTATTTCATGTCAGCTCCCCTAGGAACATGTGTGAACAGTGTGCAGGGATGAAGGTATTGTGTCTGGCTGGTTGGGAACTCTGGAGCTAAGATGCTCCTCAGGTCTTCAGAGGTCAGGCCTTCCACTCTCCTGTGGAAAGGAGTATTCTGACATTGGTATCTGGAATTATTATTGGCTTTATTCTGATTCTATTCTTGTGTTTAAATTCAGTAGCTCCCCTTATAGCCTATACTGGGCAGACAGCCTCTACTGCACGCCCTTGGCAGCCATTAACGAACGTGTAGGTGCAGATGGAGAGAGTGGGGGAGGATTCAGGAGTTATTTGGAACTCTCCGTCACCTTGTGAAGAGTCAGTATTTTATTCTTCTGAAACAAAATGAGAAGAGATAGCATCAGGTAAAAGGTGCACAATTTAATTACATGAACATGTGCATCAGAGCTGAGCAATGAGATTCAAAGAAGGGCCAAATGATCGTAGTCACACTGCATAAAAACATGACATAAAAATACACTTCTCAAAAAAAAATGCAAATAACCAGCAATCATGTGCAAGAATGCCCCATGTTATTATTAGTTATCAAGGCTTTGCTAATAAAGACCACAATGGGCTTCCATTTCACCCTCCTACAATAGCCAGTGCTAGTGAAGCTGTGGAGAAAAAAACCCATACACTACTGCAGAAATATAAATTATTATATGGTTACCATGGAGAACAATATGAAAATTCATCAAGAAACTGAAAATATTTCTTGTCATATGATTGAGCTATCCTACTCCCGAATCTGTATCCAAAGGAAATGCAAACCAAAGAAATAATATCATGTCCCTTTGCGTGCAGCAGTATTTACACTAGTTAAAATATAGACTCAGTGTAAGTGCCCTTCAACAGATAAATGGATAAAGAAAATTACACACACACACACACACACACACACACACACAGGAATATTATTCAGTCATAATGGAATCCTATTATTTTCAACAAAATATATAGAACTGGAGAACAATAAGGGCAATAAACTGGACACAGAAAGACAATATAAATCCTCTTTCACATGTGAAAATTAAAGCCCATGACCAACAGAATGGGGTTACGAGAAGTTGGTGAGCATGTGTGTGGGAGGGTGGATAAAGGGAGGCTGGATTTGATCATGTATGCATGTGTTGAAATATAACACTGCACCCCATTAATGTATACAATTAACACATATTAATTAAACTAAAAAGGACTTAAAGAAAGTTAGAGGCCTGGGTGTCCTGGACAGTGTCTCTGAGAAGCCCTGGGGGATGAGAGAGGAAATGCACTGAAAACACGGTCACCACCTCCTTATGCAGACTGTCTCTCAGGTAACAGTCTTGAGAAGACATGACGTTCTGTGGTCATCTCTAGTGTTAAGGGTGGGGACACATGTTCTCCTAGGACCAGATAAGGCAGGTGGTGCTCAGAGAAAGCTGGCTTGTGCCAGCTCCTTACTTTACCAGGATAGATGTTCTCTGCAGAAGCAAATCTTCTCATCAGAGGAAGCTTGTCAGAGCTACTCCAGTGCCCACACTGGCTCTTTCTCTAAAGAGCCTTTGGGAAACACGCCAAACACCTGGGAGGCCTTATTTCTTCTCTCACATCCTGTCCTGGCTGGGTATGGGCAAAGGATGGGGAAGGAAGGAAGCCCAACCCTGTCTCATGCTGAACACCTGCCCAGTGTTGCTGTAGCTTTATGAACCTGGCAGGGTGTCTCAGTCCTCTGTCCTGAAGAGCAAGAGTGTGCCTGAGGGGAGGGTGGGATTGCTGAGTGCAGGCCTCTATGCACCCTTAAGACATGTTTGATCCCCCCTGGAGATCAGAGTCTTGGGCCAGGAACGAGAAGCCAGCAGTGTCTTGCACGAGTGGCCCAAGAAGAGAAAGGAGGCTGGGCCCAGGAGCTGAACACCAACGTTCACCCTGCCTGCTGCTCAGTATCACAGAACTCTTCCAGTCAGAAAAGTCAAAACACACATTATATAAAATGTGGGCTCTCCCTCCCCCTTAAGGCAAAAGTTATTGGTATTTTATCTTCAATGAAAAAAGCCTTAAAAGCATCGCCTAAGAAATCCTCTTTAGTAAGACAAGATTTGGGATACTTTGGGCAGAAGCGAGGACGGTCTCCAGGAGTGTGAGGGGCTCCTGAGCCTCAGTCCCGCTGAGGAAATGCCAACCTCTGCTCTGCCGTCTGCCAGCCTGGTTCTCTGGGACTCTAAGCATCCCTGGCTGCCAGGTGCTTTAGGAAGGAGGCCCCGGCTTACAGTGGCTTCCCTGTGGGCAGGGAGCTAAGCGGTGTCCTCACCTCGAACCCCTCCTTGCCAGAACATTATCAATATGCTTTTAAAAGACAATCAAGTCACAGCCCAGCGGAAACGTGCTGTTGGCAGGGCGCTGGAGGCGCAGTCCTAGGAAGTTGTGGGAAGAAGGGCTGTGCAGCCAGCCTCCGGGAGCCCTGTGTCTCCATCTGCAGCTGCACGATCGCCTCACCTGGCCAGCACTGAAATCAATGAACATCATGGCAAACGTGAGTCTGGGCCCCAGTCCAACTCACTGACATCACATTTTCTGGAAGAGGATGGGCATGAGGATTGTTTATGGAGAAATTCTATGTCATTCTAAGGTACAGCTGGTACTGCTCAGGTGACACAACTTTGCATTTCATAGGTGTGATAACTCCTGAAAGCCTGATACCTCTCATCCTTTCTGAATTAACTTCTAGCCCTTTACTGGGGCCATGGGCTCAGAGGCTCCCAGGGAAGACTTCTGGGTCATTCTGTGCATCTCTTAAGCTGTGGCTCTTCCCTCCTCCCTGTCAGACTCTCTTCAAGATCAGCCCCTTGGCCAAAGCTCACTTTCTGAGCCTGGCTGACTTTACTCCAACCTTCCAGCCTTACTAACATTCCCCATCAGGGGGGCTTTGCTCGAATATGCTTCTAACCAAAATGCCCACTGTGTGATATTCGCTATGTATCCTGTGTTATCCCAATTGCTTTGCTACCTCTTAGCGTGATGAGTTGTTAGGTTCTAGCTTCCAGAGTTCAGGCTGTGCAAAAGCTAAGATATTCTCTGTTTGTTGATGCTTTTCTTATCAGAATACATATTGTAGATATTCTTGCTCTCTACCTCATAGCCCCCACCCCTCCTCTCTCTCAAAAGACAGACACCAACAGGAAGATCTTGCTGGATGGCTCACCCCTCCCTGAAAAACATCTCTCAAGCTGTTCCTTTCTCCCTACGCTCCTTCCCGGAGCTACCCCAGCTGAACTTTACCATTTCTAACTGCCAGGTCAAATTTTAGCACGCTCCACGGGCATCCAGAAGGTTGTGAACGTGCGAGTTGCTCATCTCCTCACCTGGACAAACCTCGATTTAGCAGCTATGGAATAAGCAGTAGAAATTCGTTTTGATCCAGTTCCTGAGTGATGCTAATGCTGCCTGTCAGGGATGACATTGAGAACCTCTGCTTTAAAGTACGTGGTTGCACCCAGCACTCCTAGTTTCTGTCTGTCCTGTCTTTGCCTTCAGCATCTCAATTTGTGTTGAACTCTTTGCTCTTTGCATTTAAATGTATATATTTTCCTCACTCAAAAATTAAAATCAAGGGCTGGAGAGATGGCTCAGCTGTTAAAAGCATTGGCTGCTCTTGCAGAGGACCCAGGTTCATACCCCGGTATCCACATGGTGGCTAAGAGCCTCCATAATTCCAGTTCCAGGGGATCTGCTGCCTTCTGGGTCCTCCACAGGCACTGCATACTTACATGTATGCACGCACAACATTCATATACACAAAATAAAAATAAATAAGTTCAAAAAGCAAACTCAAAGCAAAATACTCTCTACCTACAATCAACCATCATTTTTCCTCATCCTTCCTCCTGAGAGTTGGGATCACCCAAGACCACTTTTCCAGTTCAGTATTTTGGTCCCCTGAAGAGTCACAGCCATAGCCTCCTTGCCCATCATCTGGTAAATCTTCAACTACTTTCAGTCTGTTTCTTCCAAGACTATTTCAAATGTTCCCTGCTTCCCTAGAACCCCCACCTCACCAACCCTCGTGTGTCTGTCCTTGACTATGACTTATCAGAGAAAACGGAGATCCCCAACAGGCTTCAACTCTAGCATCCTCTGCATGCATCCCTTCTCTGTCCCAGTCTTTTCAGAATGGTGGCTGCATCCTCGTCCTCCCACAGAGATGCTCCAAGGCATAGGGGAAGTTCTTGACCCAGATCTAGGCTGTCCATTCTTCCAGGCACCCAATGTGTTCTCCTAGAAAATGGTATTTAAAAATTACAGTCCAGGTACCGGAGAGGCCCACTGCTATGGAATTTCCACTGTTTCTAGGTCTTTTTAGGAGACTACACTGGGAAATGTGTAACTTCTAAAAGAATGTATACTTTTCCTGATACTTCGAAATCAAATCGAAAACAATGGGCCTGTTAAGCATACTGACCTTGTATTTTAAATCCTAAAGGAGGCTAACATAATTATTTGATAGACCCCTTAAATATTCACACAGCTGTCTCACAATCCAAATCCAAACACTGTCATACCCTATAAAATGATTTCTGAAAACAGTTTAAGAATTATGTTTATTTCTTCTTATCTTTAAGTTATAACCCACTGGGGGATACAGTCAGATGACTGTGATTTGGGGTTTCTTGGCTTCAATGTGGTCATGACGTCAGCTGAATATACATTTTGGGAAATCTGAGTCATTTTACTTTAGACTTTTAGAGAGCACTTTCACACTTAATTTTTGTTTTTTAATTCTGGGAAATATTTATAATGCTAAAAGTCTGTACAACACAAGTGTTTATTTAGAAACACTTGGCATACAACCTTGTCCCATCTGATCTACCCCCTCATTCCTAGTGACATTCCAAAATAATCGTGGTTTATTCTTTTATGGCTTTTTCTTAATTCCAACAAAATGCACACATATATTTCTATGCACATATTAATGTCATTGCCTTTTTTAGATAAAAGGCAAAATTTTATGTATGCTTCATTCTCTTAGTCACTAATAAATGCTTTAAAATTATCATCTCTATGGACTGAGATTTCTCATTCTTTTTCTTTTTGATCTTTTTGAAACAAGGTCTCCCTGCAGCCCCAGCTGGCCTGGAACTCACTATGTAGAACAGGCTGGCTTCAGTCTCGTAGAGATCTTCCTGCCTCTGCCTCCAGGGTGCTGGGATTAAAGGCGTGTGCCATCATACACACTGACAGAGATTTCTCATTCTTACGCTGCATAGTATTTGGTTGTATAGATGAATAACAGTTTGTGAAACTAAATACTAATAGATTTGAGTTAGTTTCAGTTTTTCTATTCAAACATTATTATGATGACACAATATTTCTGTGTGTAATTACTTTTGCATTTCTGCTGGTACATAATCAGAATAGATCTAGAAGTAGAATATTTCGCATGACAGATATTGCTGTTTGCTTTCAGATAGTTTTTATTCTTGTACATTCTTTTATTTTTTAGATGGGGGTCTCACTATGTCGGTCAAACTGGCCTTGAACTCACCTCTCCTCCCGAGTGTTGGGATTAAAGGTATGAACCACCAACCCTGCTCATTGTTCATCCTTAAGAGACAGTTTAGTCTTCTTCGGCTATTATAAGAAAGCACCACAGACTAGGCAGCTTAAACAACAGACATCTACTTCTTACACTTTTGGTGGCTAGGGGTCCAAGACTGAGGAACAGGTTAATACAGGCCTCTCTTTTTGGCTACAGATGGCTACTTTCTTGCTGTGTGCCCCCACGGCTGAGCCAAGAGGGAGAAAGATCTGTGCTTGGTGTTGCTTCATAGAAAGCCATGAATCCCATCATGGCGGCTATTTGTTGAAAGAGGTTGAAACAGATTTTTAAAATGCTCTTCTACTCACTATGAGTTCCAATCCTGCTTCTGCCAAGAACTAGGCATTTGACCCTGAACGTGAACACTTAACTTCTCTGCACTTACGCCTAAGTATCCTCAGATGTAGAATTAAGCCATTGCTGACATTTCTGAGTCCTAAAATCTCTGCTATTCTGGGCTCTATGTCAAAAGCTCTCAACCCTTCCTATCCAGAAGACATATTTCAATGAGAGGAAATAACTTGACTTTCCTATCTGCAGCTGAGTAGGGACAGTGGGATCATCTGCTGGATGCATCAGGCTTGGGCGTGGCATTGCTGAGCACGTATCTCGTCACTTGGGACTTGACTGTCTTCACCAGTGGCACTTTTGTTCTGAGCCTAGTACTCACAACTGGCAGTAGCACACCAGCCATGCTGGGAACACAAACATTGGCATACGTGGAATGTAGATTCCTTTGCAATCCACTGAATCTGATGTCCTGGCTCTAGCTCTAAAAGGAAAAAATCTAAATTTGCCAAACTCAAGCTCTGGAGGTTTGGTCTGTGATGCTTCAGGGCACAAGAGAAGACCATGTGAGCCAGACCAGCACGCTTGGGCCTCTGCCCAAGAGACGCAGCTTATTCAGGCCAAGGCTCAAAGGGAGGAACAGGACCCAGTGCCACAAGGCTTGGCCGTACCCCCAAGGATCATGAGCTGCCCTTCTCCTGCCTTTGTACCTAGAGAGGCTCACAGACCCTGTAGCCAAGGATTTCTAAGAAGATAGTGATAAATTTCACTTCTCATCTCATTGTGTGGGTAAGCATTTGTCCTTGACTATGTAGAGAACTTTGTTTTGTAACTAGGAAAGCAACAGTGGACAGGCTGAGAAGCTTTAGAACAGTATTTCTCAAATGACAGAAATCACCTGGAAAGCTTTGAAATATTCCAGTGCCCAGGTTACACATGAAATCATTGACATCAGAGAGAATTTGGTGGCTGGCCAAGATATCATTTTTTTTTTTTTAAGTTCTCTTAGTGATTAATGCCATCCAGAGAGAAAACAAAGGGTGAGGTTGAATAAGATCATGCCGGAACTGGAACACACAGCTGGCAGCTCATGGTGACAGCACAGCTGGACACAGTTGGAAGAAAGGAGAGATAAGTCAAAGCCCAGTCTACAAGGAGAAGCCTCAGAGACCAGGGAGGAGTGGAGTTAGAAGAAAAGGAAGGGGATTTGGTACAAGAAAATGGTGGTTGGAAGGTGGGTGTGAGGCTTAAGGGTGACCAATGGGAAAGTGCCATCAGTTAATTCAGAGAAAAGTGAGCAGAAGGCAATGTTTGGGGAAGAGGTGAGGTTCCACCGTCAACATCAATTTAAAACCTTTTCAGATAGAAATGTCCAGTAGGCAACTGTGTGCATTGAACCTGAGAAATGAGATGACAGATACGGAGAAGAAGAAGAATGGAAATAGGCCATAGCCGAGGAGGCCAGAGGCTTGGGCTGCCCATGTACCGTTCTTAGTTTTTAAAATTACGAACGTGTATGTGGAGATGTTCGTGGAGGCCGGAAAGGGGCGTCAAGTCCCTTGGAGCTAGAGTTACAAGTAGTTGTAAGCCGCCTGATGGGAGTGCTGGGAACTGAACTTTGATCCTTTAAAAGTGTCACAAGTGCTCTTAATCGCCATCTCCCCAGCACCCAGGTTTTTTTTTTTGTTGTTGTTGTTTTGACTTAGGGGGCTTGATTTTGATGGCCACGTTCTTAAGGCAGCTGATTGAATCCTAGCCAAGGGCCAGCATCCGAAATTCTTGCAGATTCTTTTTTCCAGCTATTGATTCATTTTTAATTTAACTATAGAATCGTATGTAAGAAAAATGCGTCATGCCCTTTATCCCCAGTGGTGTCAGATTACAAAACCTTAGTGCAGTATCAACATTAGGATACTGCCATTGACGAGGCATCGATCTTATTACAATTTATGTTTGTTTTTTTCCTGTATGTGTGTGTGATTACTATGCGATTTCATATGTGTAGTAGGCTCTTGTGTCTTCCACAGTGGTCAAGAAACAGAACAGTCCTTCCCGTGAAAGTGACCTTCAGACCACTCTTTCAGAATTTACTTCCCTGTTCCATGTACAAATGCAGCTCCACTCATCTGCTCAACAAGTCTGTAATTTTACCCACTTTGTGAATGTTATGTGAACCAGGCACAGTGGAGCACATGATTCCAGCAGTCAGAAGGCAGAAGGAGAAGGATAAAGAATTTGAGGGTAGACTGGACTATTTAATGAGATCCTGTCCAAAATCTAAAGGCCGAAGACCAGCTTGCTGGCAGACTAGTTGCCGTGCATGTGGAAGACCCAGGTTTTGATTTTAAGGACTGAAAAAATAAAAATATATAGACAGGATTGTACCACCCATCATCTTCTGTGACTTTTTTGTTTGTTTGTTTGTTTGACAGAGCATAATTCTCTCGAGAATCACCATAATAGATTTTCCCTTTTCATTGCAAAGTAACTTTCCATTACATGGTTTACTTCCTGTGTCAACTTGGCAGGGTCACTAGACAGGATTGTACCACCCATCATCTTCTGTGACTTTTTTGTTTGTTTGTTTGTTTGTTTGACAGAGCATAATTCTCTCGAGAATCACCATAATAGATTTTCCCTTTTCATTGCAAAGTAACTTTCCATTACATGGTTTACTTCCTGTGTCAACTTGGCAGGGTCACCAGGTGCCCAGATGTTTAACCACTGAAACACTATTATGGGTGCTTCTGTGAGTAATTTTGGATGAAATCAACATTTAAATGTATAGATTCAGTACCTTTCACAATATGGGAAGATCTAGTCCAGTCCGGTCTATTGAAGACTTAACAGAACAAAAGTGCCTTCTGTTTCCCATGTGAGAGATACTTCCTACCTGATGGTTTTCAAACTGAAGCCTCAGATTCCTTCTGCCTTCAGGTTTGAGCGAAGCCACTCTTTCTTCTCGAAGCCTTAAGCTTTCTGGTCTCTAACCCAGACCATATCACCAGATCCTGCTACTGTGGCCTTCAGACCTAAATCCTCCCCCCCACCTCTGTCTCTCTCTCCTTCCTTACCCTTACCTCCCTCCATCTTTCCCTCCTTTGCTCCTATTTTCTCTGAAGAACCCCAAATGACACAATATGGATTTTCCACAGTTCATTTAATGATTCATCCATTGAGCAGCAACTGGGCTGTTTCCAGCTTTCAACTTTTGTGAATAAAATTGCTATGAGCATTCATGGACAGGTTGTTTAGGCACAAGCCTTTGCAGTTCTTAGGGAGAAATAACCAAGAATGTACGTGCTAAGTCATCTGATGACTACAGGCTTAGAGGAAAACTTTTCATGCCCTACGGCTGTGACACCTTAAACTCCTGCCAACAACATATAATTATTTTGATCACATCCCCAGCACTGGGTGATGCTGCAGAGGTTTTATTTATTTGTTTTTAATTGTAGCTATTATGATTGGTATATTGTAGCAGCTGTTTAGTTCTTATCAGCATTTCTTTATTCGCTACCAGTGGTTAGCATCTTTTTATGCAGTTATTTCCTGACCATACATATATCACTGTGAAATGGCCGTTTGTATAGTTTGTTCGTTTCTTAAAAAGATCGTTTCTTCTAATGCTGTTGAAGTTTGAGAATCCTTCTATTCTGGACACTAGCACTTTGTCAGACATGTGGTTTGTAAGTACTCTCTCCCAGGTGTCGTCTGTCTTTCCATATTGTGAGCACATCGTGAGCAGATTGTAAGTAGCGGGAAGTGGAGGGGTGGAGAATGAACATAGCTATTTATCAGCAGCCAGGGCCACACATTCTTGGGCTCTGGGCAAGCTTTCTGGTTCAGCATTCTTAGCGTCAGAAGCACATGCTGCGTGGCCAGGCAAGAGCAGCACGTACCCGTGACACTGCTGCTTTCCACACTGAGACCATGGATGACTAGCGGCATCTGATTTGGCTCAGAGCCTGGGCCTTGGCACAGCAAGTGTTGATCGTGGAACCACACAAAAAAGGTCTGAAGGGTGGTCAGCCCCTCTGTACAGAGAAGCGGCCAGGGAAGCAGGGTGACTTGTCTAAGGCTACAGAGCTTAGTTGGATCCATGAGTGCCCCATAACTTGGGGTTCTCTCTGAGGCAGAGCAGAGACCCTTGCCCCCACATATGGGCCCTGAACAGTCAGTGATCTCAGCATAGCTGAGCATGAACTCACCCCATTGTGAATGGAGGGGTCTCTCCTTTTCTCTTGTCTGTAGCTGGGAAGGTTGGGAAGCAATCTCCAGGGGACAGAGGGAGAGGGTACTGGGAAAGTTGGAGGGCCTCCTGGTCCTGGTCCATGTGTTGACCCTACCTCCTGGGCTGGACCTTCCTTCAGCATGGCTGACTCCTCTGAGTCTCATAAATTTCTGTGTGATCTTTTCCTCTCCAAGAACCCTTTTCTGACTAAACAGTATTTTTTCCTCACCAATGATAGATAAAATTTTCCCTCTTCTGGGCTCCCAGAGACTGCTCCAGTCATGTATGGGCTATTTCTCCATCGGTGGCCATAGGTTCCTCAGTACTTTAAAGTATCTGGAATGCTGTAGGTATGTAGAGGAAGATTGGGTTACAGGACTTCAAATTCAGGCTCAGGCCTTGATGGGTTCTGGAACTTTCTTTTTGCCTCTGTGCTCCAAAGTATCTGCCAAGCATTCTGAGCTACATTCAGTTCTCTGAACAGTCAGGGTTAGGGTTAGACTTTCCCACTCTCAGTTTTGGCAAATCAGCAGGCCCTCCCCACCCACGAAGGCAGGAGAGTAGGTAAGGATGCAGGAGAGATGCTTTTCTCTCCTTCGTTCACCGAAGCAACATGTACTAGTATTGGAGATGTGCTGTGCCTTAATGTGTTTAATTCAGCAAATATGTATGAAAGGCCCTAATACTCTGGGAAATGGGATGAGGTAGCAAATACAACATGGTCCAAGCTCGAATGTGCGTGGGTCTGTCCATTCTACTCCCCCAAAATAAGTCCAAAATGTGTAATGCCCTTAAGAACTGGAAGCAAAGTGTTAAAGAAGGTCGTTTTGACTCATTTGAAGAGCAGCGTTTTGAAGGGTTCAAGAATCCAAGACCCCTTCACTCTGTAGAGCTGGAAGTTCTACCACGTCTGAGATGGCCTAGTCCGTTCTCTTCTCCCAGAAACAGCATCTTGGCTTTTTACTGAGGAAGCTTTCTTTCCCAATCTCTCTTTCCAAAACATGGGATTTTGTTCCCTCTATCTGTCCTCACCCTCAGCTCCAGAGTCAGTCTGAGGACAGTCATTCCTCTGACCACACCACCTTCGTAAAGAATAGAGCATGGCTATCTTCATGCAGTGAGACTCAACCACTGTGAGTTGGTGAGAATTCTTTAAAAAGAGAAGTTATTGTGGGTACTGTTTCCATATATCAGTCCTATGAAAATATAATGTAGTAGGTTATTATTCCAGCACCAGAAAGAGTAAAGGGAGAAGAGAGAGAGACTCATCATGACAAATTGCCTGAGTCAATACATTCCCTTTATGATTAACCCATTTTGACAGGATCTTCCTTTCACATGCCAAAGAATCCCAACTGAGGAAATCTGCTCTGATTCACAGAGGAGACACCATCGCCATGGAAAGTCTCTTTCTTCTGCCGACAACTTTGGCCTCTCAAGAATCATTGCTCAGGAAACCACGTGGCTGCCTGGAAAAGGGGTATCCTCCAGGTCTGGTAATGTGTTTGGACCCTGAGGTTGTTGTTCCCAGGCCTTCTGTGCTACTTCTTACCTCACCACTTACAGCCTTTGCAACAGCCTTACCATGAAGACCCAGGGATAAGGTTCAAAAGCCCTTATAAGCTATGCCATGTAAAAAATAAAATGTCAGGGTCCAGCCAGGATGAGTAGGTCAGCAGCTCTTTCAGGGCAGCTCCAGAGGTCAGTAATACAAGTCTTCTAATGGGAAGGTCAAGTAGGAATTAACCTAAGCCTCCAGGAAAGGGATGCTTCCAAGGGCTCATGCTTCTTGGGGTTTAGAGTTGTCTTGGGAAAGAGGACTAGAGAAGCTCACCAGATTGCCTCTCTGTGTGCTGCTGCCATCAGCTGCTTTGTATGCAGAACTCAGGGGTGTGATAGCCATACCCCAAAGGATCAGGGATGGCCCTTCTAAGCCCAGGTTTGGAGGGGGGACAGCAAGTGTGACCCTCATCATCTTGAAGGTGGAGAAGTGATCCCCCTTTTTCTCCCTTTTCGTTTTCTTTCCTCTATTTCCAGTATTTTACTTTCTTGTTATTCTATACAAACTTTCATGACAAGAGGCCTGCTGTCAGCCAGGATCCTAGGCAAAGGGAATGTGTGGACAGGAGTTTGGGAAAGTGGCCATAGGAATAAGTAGCAGATCTGAGCAGAGCTGCACACTGTGGTGTAGCTGAAACAGGGGCTGTGCAAAGTCACAGGGCTGCTGTGACCTGTAACAGAGAGTGCCACATCCCACACTGTAGACAGCTGCTGTGTCCCTGTTGTGAAAGTCATGAAATCTGTACAAAGAGAAAACATGGAAGAGCATGGCAAAGTCAGTGACACAGTCACCGATGGGCACAGCTGACCTAGGCCGTGCCTTGCCTAGTGACAGGCGCTCATAAGACCAGCTCCCAAAATTCACACATCGTATTATGGTCCTCATTTTCCCATGGCCACACAACTGGCCACATAGCCCCATGCCAGTCCTACACCAGCCCCACGCCAGCCCTGCCACAGCCAGACCCGCCACAGCCAATCCCATAGACAAATGAAGACATTGAGAGGCTCAGTGGCCCAGCTCCACACACATAGGCCAGGCCGGAAAAACATTAAGACCTGGGCTTCTTGTACCTGCTTTCTCAAGTAGCCTTGACCCCGAGCTACTCAGAGGATTAAATCCTGGTGGTGAGTCTACCTCTACCTGTTCTTACTAACTTCTTATTACATCTGTCAGTTGTATCTCCTCCCCTCATCCAAATTTCTGGGAGGCTCAACCCTTTCCATCACTGTCAGGCCTCTTGCCTTTAGGCTGGTATCCTTCTACCTTGAGTGGGTATCTCTACTCTGCCCAATTAACCTGTGTCTTCATTACTGATGACTCAGCCATATCAACTCCTGGTAGGTCTTTTTCCAACATCCTGGCAAGATGCGTTCTTTCTTTCTGGCAGGCAGGCAGCACTTCTGTGGTAATTTTGAGAAAGGACAATTCAGAGTGAGTTGGTCATAGCAGCCTATGAGCTCCTTGACACCAACAACAGCTCCTTCCCTTAACCTGGTCACTGTTTTAAAGCACAACCTGCAGTCAGGGGACAGCAGGTAAGAAAATAAGCTAGAAGATTCTCTGGATATTGAACAAACAGTTGGAATGCTTTTTATCCTAGAAGCCCCCTGTGTGAATTACTGGGCACAGTATCCCTGGTAACTACAGAATGAATGGTTTCCATAGAAGCTTCTGAAACACTGATTGGATGCATTCCTGGAGAAGGAGAGTGTGGTCTACTTCCACCTGGAGAGGATGGAGGAGATTCTGTGACCAGCCACATCTGTACTAGAGAAAGAAGGGTGGCTGGGCAGTGTGCAGAATCCCTCCCTGACTTGGAAACTGGAGGAAGCACTGATTTCCTTGGGCTCCAGACCCAGTAGCGCCTTGGTCCTGACTCTCATTTGACCCTATGAGAAGATGCAGTGTCACAGTCCTGTGTCCTTTCTGGTCTGCAAAGATATTTGGGTTCTAGTTTCAGAATCAGCAACTGGACCTATGAGTCACGACAAAAACGGGACATGATGTGCTCACAAATACACAAAGAATCAGAAAGCAGTTCATGGGAAGAACGGGGCTGAAGAGATCTGTGGTGGGCTCTGTTCTTGAGAGGCTCTGAGGCTGCAGGTTTGTGCTGAGTGACTCTGGGACAGTCTGTTAACCACTTTGAGATTAGATTTTTTTATGCAAAAAAGAAATCTTGTTTTTTCTAATGATTATACAAATCCTTTCCTTGGTTTCTCCCAGGATTGTTAAAGGATATGAGCCATGTGAAATGAGATGCTTTCATAAACAGAGCGCAGATTCTGCAAAGGTTACTCATTCCTAATAAGCGGCAAGGCTATTATGAAATTGTGAGGTTTGGCTTAAATGCTAAATTCTAGAGTTCTCTTTTAATACGACTTTCAAGAAGATGGAAACACAATCCTCTTTTTAAACTAGAAAAAAAACGTAAGATAGAGAAAGCCTGTCTCTTTATTCATCTGCGTGTCCATTGAAGATCCCAGGCATCCTCTCTGTTTCAAACATAAATATAGATTGCCCCAGCTCCGTTCCTGTTCAATAAATTCAATTTTGAAGTAGATTCATTCAGTGACGACTGGTCAATTAATCTGATTTAGGCTGAACTGCTTTTTTTTTTGGTAAAAGAACTATTAAGGAAAACATATTCTAAGATATTTGTTAAAGTTCCAGAGACAGAATTTATTCAACATCATTTGGGATAGATATTGGAACTTTGCAGGGAAGAGAGAGCCAGGGCACATGGTGGCTTAACACTGAAATTCCAGTTCCAGGGGAGTCTGACACCATCTTCTGCCTTCTGCTGGCATTTGCTTCATACACCAAAACCCACAAGTTTCCCTTATGCATTGACCATATGGTAATACCAGGGTGTCCCAATGTGGCTGATCCATACCCAGAGGTGATGCTTAGGCAGCATGTTTTAAATTTCCACAAATCTAAGGGGGCTTTCAGGAAAGAGAGGTAGTGCTCTTACAGCTTTAGGGACATCCCAGCATGACTCAAAAGTCTCAACGGTTAAACGTGCAGCTTGTTTCATTTCTGAGTGATCAAGCTCTCTTGTCCCCTTTCCTAACGTCATCCCACTCCTCATCCCCCACATGGGATGGGCAGAAGGGTGGTGTTGGGTAAATGCGCCCTCTGAGAAAGCTAGAACTGAACAGGGGCGGGTCTAGAGCTCAACACTGAGAGAGGCTAAGCGGACTAAGAAAAAGGGGAGGGGAGTCGCCATTTTTGGATACAGGGAATGGAGCCGAGCACCACCTGGGAGAAGGCGGGCAGACCGAGCAGCACTGGTGGCATGGATCTCAAAGCTTAGCCAAACTGTAGAAGATGGGCCATGGGACTTTGTAAGTCACCCTTTCTGGGATGTCATAAACCATGCTAAAACCCAAATAGAATGTATTATGTCAGTTTTGTCAATCTGCATTAGGACCGGGAGACCCAGGAATCCCAGGGGATGCATGCGGGTCTCTCGGTCTCTCCGACGGAGGGGAATTTGGTGCAACAGGTGGATCTCAGGTAAGGCTCAGAACTGCAGTGGGACCTGGTGGACAGAATCAGGATACTCCAGGAAGGAATGACTTCCTCCAGATATACGCTTGGGGACAGAGACAAGAACCTGGCACAGGTCTCTGGAAGAAAAGGGTGTTTTAATGATACCTGGCGTTCGGATATATACATACCTGTGGAAGTCTGCTGTGCTGTTCATAGTAATGAAGGGATGGGCCTAGAGTCCTATGAACAGATAAACTATGGTGCGTACACACAGCCAGACTTTTACTCAGCTTTTATTCATGAAAACGGATGGAAATGGAGATCATTATGTCAAGGGAGAAACCAGTCTAAGAAAGACATTTATCACACTTCCTCATGTGTAGAATATATGTGTATACATTTGTAAGACCTGAACATAGAAAAACCACTATGAGAGGGGAGAGAGAGGTCTAAGGTGAGGAGGGAAGGGAAAGAAGAGAGGGTGGGGCAACACACGTGACACCGAAGGCCAAGGGGGCACTACTGGAAGGAACGAAGGGGACCAGAAATAGGGGGAAGGAGGACTGTGGAGGAAGGAAAAATAAGAACAAAGTCTAGCTTTTTCCTCCGGTGACACCGTGGGCTGCCACCCTGCCCAGTGTTACTAGTACTGTAAGAATAAGTCACACTCGAGTCTTACTTCTGCAAAAGGGTTCCCAACACCAAGATATTCATCTTTGACCTGGGAGGATGATAAAAAAGTGGCTGGATTCCCACACTGTGGCCACATGGTGTCAGATGACTGAGCCCAGTTAGTTCTTGAGATTGCTCTTCAAATGAGGTAGTTACCTGTTGCCAAATTCTTATCTCTGGACCTGATTTGACAGCAATTCAAATAAGGACAGTGACCATGTCTGTATTATGAGAAGTCCTTCCAAAAAACAAAGGTTGAAAATTTCATCACAAACTCCTCTAGTTAACTGTCTGTTGCTGTGATAAACACTATGAAGAAAAGTAACTTGGGGAGGAAAGGGTCTATGTGGCCTACAGGTTACAGTCCATCATTGAAGGAAGCCAAGGCGGGAACTCAAGACAGAAACCTGGAGGCAGGAGCTGAAGCAGAGACCATGGAGGAACACGGCTCACTGGCTTGCTCTTCTGGCTTGCTTAGTTTCCTTTGTATACAGCCCAGGCCTACCTGCCTAGATCCACAGTGGACTGGGACAACCTATATCAATTAGCAATTAAGAAAATGCCTCAGAAACAAGGCCAAGGTCAATCTGATGAAGGGAAGTCTGAGGTGAAGTTTCTCCCAGGTGTCTCCGGTGTGTCAAGTTCGTAAAAAGTAACCAACACACAAAGCCAAGTCATACTGCCATGATCAGGAAAGGCACTTAAATGCCTCTTCGCTGTGTTTTTCAAGAAAAAATAAAGAGATTCATGATTGTCTTCAGACGTACCTCCTGATTTTCAAATGTCTTTTATAGATAGAGAAGATCTTTATAAAAGAAAATAACTAGAATCCTACACTACATGAAATTTATAATTTACCATCACTCCATCCAGATACGTTCCAAGAACAAAAGGTTAATATTAAGAAACGTGAAAAACAATGCCGGGCGGGCATGGTGGTACACTCCTTTAATCCCAGCACTCGGGAGGCAGAGGCAAGCGGATCTCTGTGAGACAGAGGCCAGCCTGGTCTACATAGTAAGTTCCAGGCCAACTGGGGCTACAGGGAGACCCTGTCTCAAAACACAACAACAAAAACCAAACAAAAAAATTAAAAACGGAGTGCAAGCAAAACAAAAAGTCCTCAAGTAATTTGATGAAAATCAATATTCTTTTTTTCCATTCTAAAAATTTTCTCAAAGGATAAAACCAAATATATTTTGGCTATGAACTCTGGTAAAATTATGCCTTTATAAACAAATCATCATGTAGTTCTTAAAATGAAAACCAGGAAGGAAAGTAACCTAGACAGCTACATCCTTGGGAATTTCTAATTGCTTTGAAGTCAATAAAAAGCTATAGATGATTTGAATAGAGCATTCAAATTAGATTATTGTAAACATGATAACAAAATAGTTTAATGCAATGGCCCAAAATGGTTCAAATGATACCTTTCCACATACAAGCAGGAACAAGGGAATGCAGTGAAGTGGAGATGTCATTCATCACATACAAGAGCTACAGCTCTGGTGCCAAGTCTGATGAAAGATGTGCAGGACCCAAGCAACGAGGACGGATGTAGCATTCTACAGAGATGTAGAAGAGAGGATTTGAGAAATGCAAAATTACCAAGCATTTCTTAATTGTAATGGCAGTTCTTTTTGAGTCATTTCCTTAATCTATGAATTCCCGTGAAAGCGTTGGTAGAAAGCTTTTGGAAAAATGATCCTCATAAAATATACATATTTATAATGCACAGCATGGAAAGAGAGAAGGGACAAGTCCGATGGTCCACACAGGGAGGGCTAAATGGGAACAGAGCATCCTGTGTGCTGAGTGGACTCTTTGGCAACCTCAGGACAAGCAGTTGTGTGTCTGCAGGCAGTGGTGCCAGCCACTGAGAAGACATCAAAGGAATGGAGATGATGACAGGTTGTCAGGACTCAGTTGGATGGTGGGATAATCAATCTAGGAAGAGGGGTACGTCTTTAGATGGAAAGACGAGGATGAGGACAGATGTAGGGATTAGATCAGGATACTACGGGAGTCTGTGTGTCAGGTCAGTTTTCTCTTTTTCTCCATAGCTGTTGAGCATATCCTTGAGAATTCCACACAACACAGATGACATACACGTTCTCTATGACCGTGTGACCATATTAATCCAATGACTAGAGATGTTCCTAATCTGCTATGGATATTTTTTAAAACTTTTTTATTTTTGTTTTCTATGTATGAGTGTTTGGCCTGTGTGTATGTATGTACACCTGTGTTATACAGTGCTCACAGAGGTCAGAAGAAGGTGTTGGATTCCCTGGAACTGGAGTTACAGATGGTTGTTAGCTGCCATGTGGTGCTGGGAATTGAACCTGGGTCCTCTGCAAGAGCAGCCAGTGCTCTCAACCACTGCTATGAATCTTTTTAACCTATAAATACAAACTATCAAAATGCACATTCCTGTGACCTTTTTCCTTTTAACGTTTTGCTTTTCTTAATGGGAAACAGTGCCTCTTCGCCTGCAACTTTCATTAGAGCCACCTCGTTGTTTAACTGCTGCCTGGCATTCAGTAACTCCCCTGTCAATCGTTTGCTCGAAGCTGGCTGATTTCCTAAGTTTAAAGAATGCTCTCACATATCTTTGAATATGGATATGCAACTTTTTCCAGAGAGTTGACGAGAGACTATACTTTCTCAGGCAGTGAGAAGTTAAGAGCCACTGTAAAGTGAGGATGGCAAAGAATAAGTACTGAATGGAACTGGGTTGGGCCAGTTCTGTGGAGCAGTAGAGGGACAGCCAAAGCACAGGGAAGGCTGTTGAGACCATGTCCCAGCTGCCCCACAGAACAGCGGTGCCTGGATCAGGGCATGTGGTTGTTTGACCTCCCAGTCCGAACCAGCCTTTAGTCCTTGTCCTAATAACTACTTTCTATGCTGTGATAAAACACACTGACCAAAACCAACATGGGAAAGAGAGGGTTTACTGGCTTACAGCTTACAGTCCGTCACCGAGGGAAGCCGAGGCAGGAACTCAAGGCGGGAACCTGGAGGCAGGAACTGAAGCACATACCACAGAGGAATGCTGCTTACTGGCCTCCTCTGGCCCGTGCCCCACCTGCTTCCTTATACAACCCAGGACCACCTGCCCAAGAGTGGTACCACTCACAGTGGGCTGAGCTCTCCATCACTCAACAGTCAAGAAAATGCCTCATGGACATGCCCACAGGCCAGTCTGATAGAAGCAACTCCGCAGTTGAGGTCCTCTCTTCCCAGTTGTGTCAAGTTGACAAGTGAAGTAATCCAGCACAGTCTGAGGTGAAGGAATCCCACCCACCCTCCCAGTCGCCTTCTCTTTCCGCTTCTCAGACATAGAGTGCTTTAGGGCACAGGTTCTCAGTATGGCCTCTGGATCAGCAGCACCGATACCTGGAAGCACTTGCTATACCTGCTGGATCAGAATCCCTTGGAGTGGGATTCATCACCCACCAGGTGCCCCTTTAACAAGCTCTCTGCTGATTTAAATCACTCAGTTCGGAGAACCACTGGGTGGGATGCTCCCTGGCTCCAGCGCACAGCAGTAGGAAGCCCAGCTCAAGCCACTGTGAACCTTGTGGTGATTTTGTGCCTTAGGTGCCCTTCCCTAACCTTGGTTTCCTTCTCTTTGTTTTTTTCTTCTGAACTCAGAAGTTAAACAGCTGCCCAAGCACCTCAGGAGATACAGGGCTAAATCTGTTTCCTGGCCAAGAGACCTCAAGCAGTGGGGTCCCTAGCCACTGCCCTGTGCACACAGCCCAATCTCCTTGCCCTTCCATGCCCAGACCTGGCTTGGCCAACATGATGAAAATCTTAATTTTTTTTCTTCATCCTGTTGTAGAAATATTTTGTCCTGATCCCACTCCTGGAACGGGTGAGACCCTGACACCTGGGCCATTTCCAGAAGATGATGACAAAGAGGAAGAGTGACTGTGTACCCCCCCCCCCACTGTGCTGACTCCTTAGGCTAGTCCCCCCAGGATCATGAGACTGGACTGAGGCAGTGCTGGGAGGTGTCCCTTCATTATTTGATTTTTGGTCAAGCTCCCCATATGTCTGGGAAAGAGGGTCTTTGGGTTTTGTTTTTTTTTTTTTTTTTCACAAAGAACTTCCTGTCCTAGTTGCCTTCTTTATTTTCTAGTGCTTATACTGTTCAAGTCCCTCTTTAGTACACTGCCAGTACTGTGCTGTTGACAATCCTTTTGGATGAAAACTTGGATGCTTCTTGGGTGTTTTACATTCACTTGAGTGTTTTAGAGCATAAAACAATGAAATCCAGCTAACATTAGCAAAACATTTACTACAACTTCCTGTCCTCTATTTTATTTCAGTCAGGAGAGTGAATTCACAGGCATGGTGTGCCACTCTGGGTTTCCCCCGACCTCTCCTGGTCTCCCATATGTTCTATGCAGTGAGTAGGTCCAGCCCACATAGCTTCTATACCCTATACTCCAGAGTACTAGGCCGAGAACTAAAACCCTCCATTCCTGTTTTCTCCATCAGACACAGACTATGAACCTAGTCCCTCCTCAGAACAAAAACCTCATTTGCTCTTCTTGTTCTGAGTGGGGAGGAAGAGCCCAAGTAGAGAGCCCGCCACTGATGTGGGAGCTGGAGCATCTGGCAGAGCCTGTCCTGTCTTAAAGGAGATGGATGTAGCAGGGCTGCTGTCAGGTCAGAGGGTGGATGCTGTGGAGGCTCCTGTCAGGGCTGCTTCCCCAGGAAGAGCTAATTGCAGAGCAGCTAGCTTCCGGAAAGGAAATGGTTTCAGTCTGTAGTGTCTGCTAATCCCTGGGCGAGCATTTTTCAGTCTCCATTGCTCTGTATGGTTCATGAGCGATTTCTTGGCTAACGGTTAATGATAAGCAGGTAACAAATCACCTGTTCCAAGAACATGTTAAAAAAAAAAAGCTGAAACAGAGGAAAAATAAAGCTCACTGTCTTATAAAAACACAGGCATGCCAAGGAGAGGTTTAGGCTTAGAATATTCAAGGAGCAGATCCAAGTTGGTAAATGCCCAGTAGCTATACAACACAGAGAACAGCCAAAAGCCAGAGGTAGGAGAAGCAGCTGGGCTGCTTCTCTGGTTACCTGACTGCCCGAGAAGGGAAAAGTTGTAGACCCTCAGACCCCAGCTCAGGAAAACCATAGGACAGTCGGTCTCTTTGGCTCAGGCTCTTTGAAGATGGACAACCTGTCCATCTTCAGAAAAACAAGCCCATTATGTAGCTGACTGGCCGCTCTAGATTCAGTGGGTGAAGTCTTCGCCCGTGGGTAACAGCTTTGAGGGACAGTGACAGGAGGAACAACTGCCCATGACTAACAGCCGTGACCTCTCAGGGAGAGCCTCTGATGGTTATTTGCGCAGCTAACAGAGGCCCAGCAGCTGCATCATTCTCAAATCCCAGCTCTCCTTGCTAAAATGGGGCCCAACACCTAAAGTTTTCTTTATAAACAAAAACAATTTATCAAATCAAATACTAAAAGGGACAGTGAAAGGACAGTGAAAAACTGAGTTGAAAGTTCTTGGTCAGCCAAACTCAAAGCTGACCTGGATGTGTAGGTAACAGGGATAGTGAGTGTTAGGAACCAAATGGGTATTTGAATTTAATTTTTAAAAGACTGCAAGGGGAAGAATACTTCCATCCCAGGGCAGAATTCTATATGTACCAGAATCCTTTAGGGCAATGGCTTTTGTACACACCAAGGGTCCATTCTACCAATGAAGGACAAGAAGGCGTCGGGTGGAAGGGGGGACCCTCTGCTGACTCACAGTGGCTTCCTGAGCTCTTGGAGGCATTTTGGATGTGCTACTGTGAGAGGTACCACCAGGTGGTCTAGAGGGGAATTCAGCCTAGTTTACACAGCTCTCCAGAGGCAAAACAGCAGCCTTCCCCGCTTCCCTCTTCTTCCTCCTTGGAAGCGGGGCTAAAGCGCCATTCCTTCTTTGATTTTCTCCTGCAACTCTCCGATTCTCCTGGTAGAATTAAGTTACTTCTTGTAGGTAGGGCTTAAACCCTGGGCTCAATTACCTGTAGAATTCCAGCGCTCTAAATTAGGCAGCTGCTGGAATGTTAAGGTCCTGCGAAAACAGTCCCAGGTGGGCCACCGATCCTGGTCAAACAGCAACTGCACAGATGTGTGTGGAGTCTGCCTGGGAGGTATGCAGGGGTTAGTGCTAGGACATGGGCATGTTAGGGCTAGTCAGCAGAAGGACGCCTGGACTCTAGTGTTTATTTGGGTTCCTGAATTTCAATTAAAACATAATGCACTATCCCCTTCTTTCAGACGCTTGTTTAATTGCAAGATTAGAGGCTATCATAAAACCTTCATTGAGCTCGTATTTCTTCTTGGCAGCATATAGAAAAGTTAATTTGGGATTAGCTCCAGAAGCATTTTGACTGAGCCTTCTCACTATTTATCATTCCAAAGGCTCTGACAGTGCTAATGAATGTCTGGGGTTGTATATCGTTTTATAAACACACACTGTCCCCAAGGTGGTGCCAGTTAAATTCCCAGTGAAGGATTAACAAGGACCCATTGGAGAGAGATGCAATGACCCTTTTGACAAGTTACCAGTGGCTTGCCCTGACAGCACCACCAGTATGTGGCCCATGGGAGGCCTCTGCTGCTTGCTGATCCACGCTGACTCATTCAGGAGCTGCTGCTCCTCACAGCAACGTTTGTCTATAGCTGAGTACTGCAGGTGATCACAATGATGTGACACACGCAGCCTGCACAGCTCCAGAAAAACATGGTGCAACTGCAGTCCTGCGCTGGCTAGGACAGAGGTCGTCACCAAGGTGCAAGAATAGAGGTAGGAAGGATTTTTCAGGTACCTGGAGTGGCCTGGAGACTCAGGTAAGCTGCCTGCAGCCCCCTGACATTACCCCAAAGCCTTCCAGCTGCTTGTTACGGACCACATCTTCCTCCTGGTCCCACTTACCCAATTTGTAATTTTCCAGATTCCAGTCCAATCCCCACCAGAGACTCCTCCAACTGCAGGGAGGACTGGGTCCCTCCCTGCTTGCCAGTACCTCCAGTTATTCCATCCAGTTTTGAGATCCAGGAGCAGTCTACACATTCAGGATGAACGTGTTCAAAGCTCCTTGACTAAGTCATTGCGGGCACCAGATGGTAACTGTTAAGCAGAAGCCCTAGGACAAAGGCTATAGCCCTAAGTACCAGACAAACTGAGAAAGCTGACATTCCAACCTTGCTATGAGCTAGCCCACTCCTAACCCTTATAAACACATCTTCTGGAACAAGGTAAGGTGAACAAAAGAAAGAAAAACTCAACAACAAACTAACTCCAAATGCACAAATCCCAACATAGAAATAAAAACACGTAAATAACAAATGTCTCCTCCAAATATTATAAATCCCATACTTACTGGCTTCTGACGAAAATGATCTGGAGGAACGTCCAGACAAAGAATTCAAAAGAATGATTCTAGCTGAAACAATGCTGGAAATGAAAAAAATCAACAGAGGATCAGGGGTGGAACAGAACTTTTCCCATGATCCTTTCATTTAAAACACTTTCTCATTGACCTTTCCTGAGTGATCCGGCTCCTCTATTTTGTGCTCAGGGTGAGGCTTTCCACTGAGGCTTTTATTTGGCTTCCTGATTCTTGTCATTTCCAGCATTGTTCTCCTCATCTCTGTTCCCATTATGGCCTGACGTCCTCTCTTCATCCATCCGTCTGTCTCTGTCATCCTAGAGTTGTTTGACCACAGCTATAATCTACAGGACACAATGAAAGCAATCCTAAGAGGAAATTTTATAGCGCCAGGTGCCTGTATCACTGCATGGCAGACGCTGCTCATACAAGGCAGGAATAGCAGCCCAGACGTCTCCTGTGCATGCACATAGCAGATGGTAGACAGTGCCCATGCAAGGCCGGGATGTCAGCCCAGGCTCTGCTTCGGCATATACGTAGTGGATGGTAGATGTCGCTCATTTTTCACAAGCGAAACTGAAAATGTTTCTATCAGCAAATCTAAAGCGGAAAATGGGATTTTCCTTTGGCCTAGTACACTGTACTTCCATTTTTCTCTGTGATTCTCCTTTATCAAGTTAGTTCATATAGAACATCTTCATTTTGGGGGGACCATTGACTATATCATCACAATGTGGGTATATCTTCATTTATCTCCTGATGGACATTCAGGTTGCTTCCATTATAGTTTTTAAAATTAGTTATTTAATAACCACATGATTAGAAGAAGCATTTCATTACAGCATTATCATATTCAATAACAATTTCCAGAGCAAAGATGCATCTCTTTCAAAATTGGATGTAAATTTTTAGGTTCACAGTTGAATTAATACAGTTATACAACAACAGTATGAACCCTACAGGATACCACTATCATTTTGAAAGGCTTAAATCACCATTTTATTAAGATGAAATGTGCACAAACCACAGGTATATGTGCATTAAAAGCCATGAAAGAGCACACCTGCTATAATTTAATGCAGTTTTTCTCCTAAAGGTCCATGCGCTGAAAGTTTGGTTCTCAGTGTAATAGTGCTGAGAGATGGTGGGAAGCTTCAAGAGCTGGGCTTCCTGCAGATTAGCAAGGTTTGTGAGGGTACTGCACTAAAAATGTATCAATGTGCTCTCTCCTCAAGAGTGGATTGTTCTAGGGTGATCTTGACCCTTGGTTTGTCCTGGCTTCCTGTCTCACCGTGACATTTCTCTCTGGCATAGAAGTTCTACCATGGCATCATTGACAATGTTGTGTTCCAGCCAATGACAGCTTTACCAGAGGTCCAACAGATGGGACTATCCAGTCATGGACTTTCAACCTCCAAAACTGTGAGCGAAATAAACCCCTTTGTAAAGTCCTTTCTGGGAGGTCCACGCAGTGCACACTGAGCTTTCAGGCCCTCTGGGAGGCACACTATGACCTTCTCTCCCCGTGCTGTCCTTACCACAAAAACTACAGTTTAGGGAATAAAGATATTTATTTGGGCTTGTCAACAAAACTTATGATGTCTGGGAGGGGGTTACTTACAAAGGCGTGGATGACCATGAGCATTTTTCCCTACATCTCGCTGAGCTTTTCCAGCTGGCCCAAGATGGCAAAGCTCCCACCTCCTCCCTGGTTTCTTCCAGGTCTATGTCTATCCTTACACCCTCCCCCTCATATACTTGAAGGTGACCGACTGGGTGGAAGGCGTGACTGTCTCCCTCCCTTCCTATGGAGTCTCAGGATTTAGACATCCAACTGTTGCTAGTTCTTTGGGAGGACATGCCTACCCAACATCTTTTCACCTTTTTGGTTATAGCAACAGAAAACAGATTAATACAACACCTTATAACATAAAGTCAGACCAAGAAACTGTTATTATAGAACTTGGGAGAAACATCAGGAAACTCCCCTTCCAGTCCCTCTCCCTCCCCTCTGATTGAAAGCTAGGCTGACTTCCATTTCTCAACACACCAACTTCCATGGTAAAGCTCTGTAGTTGTAGCACATCCAGATCCCTTGTCTTAACTTTTCCAACCTCAGAACATTTTTGATGATATTCCAAAAAGATGATGCTTCATGAAGAGATTTTCAGCTCTTCTGTCAGAAGAAGGACTTGTGTCCATCTGAGGTTGGTGTTTGTCAGGAATGTGAGCTGAGTCTCACTGAATGACCTTTGTGTTTCTAGCCCCTTCTGAAATGAAGGTGTAAAAGAAGAGCTCATACCTCTGCCGGGTACCCCTGTGACCAAATTTGGAAAGGGGATCAGAAGGCTCACTCGTTGAGTCTATTTCCTCCTCTCCATCCATCCTAGTAAAGTTCAGAAAGGGAAGTGAGGCAGACAGGGTCAGGGAACACTGAGACCAGCCTGCCAGGGGAATAACAAATGATTAGTGTATGCAGAGAAAGATAAGAGAGATTGGAAAACAGCTACATTGGATGTAGGAACCAGGGAATTCCCAAGGAGTGCTTTGAGCTAAGAGTTAAAGGAGGAAAAGCAGCTAGACTTACAGTATCTGGAAGAGCTTTTAGAGCAGATGGAAAATAAAAACATTCCTAGTAATGTGAGACTTTGGAAGGACTAGTAAGACACTTCAATATTAATTAGGCACTATGGAAAGCTGAGCATTGAACCCAGACCCTGTGCTTGGTAAGCAAGTGCTCTGCCTCTACTTTCCCAGGCAGCTCCCAGGCTGTTTCAGCTTCAAGCAAGGGGGTAAAGTCATCTCTTTCACTTGTGAGTAGGCGGTGGGAGACATAAAGGTGTTAAACTCGAGAAGAAGAAACTGTGTTCTGGAGCCACTGACTGAGAGCAGGAACGTGGTGGGCTGTATTTCTCAGGACAGAGTGTGAGATGCAGATTTCCCTCCATCAGCCCCAGGCTGGCTGTGGAGTTCTACCTGTTTAAGGGAAAGGGAAAGTAACACATATGATAACAAGTCAATCTCTCTGGCTGCTAAAAAATTCAATGTAGGCTGAAGTTTTTTCATTGGGATCATTCTTGAGTTCCAGAGTAGGCAACAGACAGAGGTGTATCAGGAGCATGATCTCTCCTGTCTTTGGAAAAAGGTCTGCTGTATATCTGGAGGAATTTCTCACAGATGTTGGCAGCTGGCTGGCTGCCCCATCATTGAGGACCAGGTGGCAGTCAATCAATGGCAATATGTGATCAGGCAGCATAGTTGACAGGCTGTTCTCTTTTTGTATCTAGAAGCAAAACGAATCTCATGGACTCAGTAAGTTCATTTCCTAATGACTTTATTCTCGTGGGCATGCCATTGAGCCCTTGGGAGAGTTTGGATCAAGCACTTTCTACCAGATAGCTAACTGAGGTGGAGCCTCCTACCTGTATGAGTGTCATGGCTGACTTTAATGGCAACTTGCCACAAATTAGAATCTCACAAGTAGGGAGCCTGAGCTGAAGAAATGGCCTGATTGTCTTAAGTGATATGGAAGACCCACCCCAAATGTGGGCAGCACCTTTTGGTAGCAGTCCAGATAAAAGGGACATGGGAGAAGGAAGACTACCCACCTTTTGCTGGCTTGGCCTGCCTTCTCATCCCTGACCTGATTTATCCTGTTGGTGATGCTGCCTCCAATTCCTTTGCTGACATCGGAACCAGGAATCAGTGTTTCCACACTTAACTATTATTGACTGAGGACCAGCGGCTCTTCAGGAACCTTCTGGGTTTTAGCACCAGATTGGGACTCCCGAGTCATCCAGTCCTATGGACTGAGCCAATTAGAAAGACTTGGCCTCTCCAGTGTGAGACAGCCACTGTGGGTCTACCCCAACTGCTGAGGCACCCACCCAGCCTCAAGAAAGAGCAACTACCATGTTCTCAGCCTCTCAGGTGAAATTCCACTGTTGTTACAATCAATTTCAAAGTAAGCTGATTAATAAACTCTTTTTAATGTATATTATATATTATATGCCTAATATAATACACATATATATATATGTATGTATGTATATGTATATTACTTCTGTCAGTTCTGCTCCTCTAGAGAACCCTAATAGGATGCACTTGTAGGAGGATGTGGCTGAGCTGTGATCCTTGAAGATGGTTGTTCGCCAAAAGCTGAGAGTGATGCCTCCTGCTGCCCCAGCCCTGTCTACATCTCTGCTCTCCCTCTACGTCCAGGCAGCCATTGTCCCCTTCACTTTTTCCGTATGCACTCCAGCCCCTGACGTTTTGGACCAACTATTCCAAGAGCTCCTAGAAAGTGACAATGGCAGAAAGCCATCATCATTGTGAGATGGTGATAGCTTATCACCCCCTTAGGTACATCCCAGTAATGAATTCACTTCAGATTCTGGGCTGCAGATGGGGGCTATTGGCTGGTGGGCTGTGTTGTCATCCTCTGAGCTACAGGACCTCTGGGAATAAAGGGTTATTTATCCGCAGGGCTGTTACTCATTGAATCCTTGGTCAAGTTTAGGAATGTGCTACTTGCTTTAAGGTGATTGTTCCTGGGCTGGAGAGCTGGCTCAGCGATTAAGAGCACTGGCTGCTCTTGCAGAAGACCCAGGTTTCCTTCCCAGCACCCACCTGGTAGCTAACAACGTCTGTAACTCCAGTTCCAGGGGATCTGAAACCCTCTTCTGACCTCCACAGACAATGCATAACACAGGTGCACTTACATGCAAACAATACACTTCTACACATAAAATTAAAATAATAAATATTTTAAAAGTTGCTATTCCTTTCACAAAGCTGCCAGTGTGTCCTGTGTGACAGCATCAAATGAGTTTTGAAAAGGCTTAAAAGGAAAAGATGGTTTGGGTGGTATTTTAGATGTTTGACTCAAGGAAAGGCAGTAAGTTTTGAAGAACCATTCATGAATTTCTCAGATCCCTCTAACAGTCACATTTTTCCAGGCATGGAAAACAAGGCCAACAAACTAAAAGTGTCTTGCCTGTAGTTACATGAACGTTGCAAGAGGAGGCCACTGCTCAGTCATGTTCTCTGACTTCAGGAAATGATGAAATTCATATAATAATAATTTTAATTTTCATACTCTAGTAAGGACCTTTGAGGGAACTTCAAGTAGCGGTGTGGACTCAGATGAACGCTGAACATGGGGCATAGCCTGGGATGGTGGGGTCTTTACTCAATGGGTTGGTTAATTTTTGTCAGTTTGACACAAACTAGAGCCACCTGGGTAAACAGAACCTCAGTTGAGGAACTGCCTCCACCAGGCTGGCCTGTGGGCATATCTGTAGGGGCATTGAGGGCCCAGCCCACCAAGCGCACTACCGGCTCTGGGCAGGTAGCTTTTTCCTTCCAGGTTCACTGAAGTGTTCTCCCACAAACAGGCCTTAGTAGGGCTAGGTGTCTAGCAGTATTTTGATTAAACTAGACGGTTTTGTGACTGAAATTCTCCAACTCTGTCCCAGCGCATACTAATGGCCCTCTGTGAAATTCTCAACAACAATGCACACTCAACGATGCTGGCAAGCAGAGTGCATGCTGGGGATTTCCATGCAGCGTCCTCGGAAAAAGCACTATGGAGCCAGTGGCACAGCATCCTCTTGTCTTTACACCCAGGGTGTACCTCTGCCTGACTCCTGAGCTCAAGGCTCCAGAGAGTCAAAGGGAGAAGGCGCAGGCGCTGCAGAGCCTTCACGATGCACGTGACAAGTCGGGTGGAAGGCCCATTCTTGCATGAAGCAGATTTAACTCTCCAAAAAGATTGTGAAGAAAAGGCAAAAGGAGAGACTACGGGGAAGAGGCCACTGAACTCTAATCGAGGCAGATTCGTCTATCTCCATAAATTTGGGTCCAAAGTTCATTGCTAAAACCTCTTTTTGAAAGCTCTAGCAATGATTGCTTGTGAAAAGCAAAGAGGAAATGTGTAATGTCCTCTCTTTCTTCCAGAAATGACCTTGGGAGCCTCTACAAATGCACCTTTTATTAGCAGTCTCCTCTTTAACTTGGCCCTATCACCCACACCTCTCTGCCCTTGCTGGCTATAAGTTTTTACCTGCTTAGATTGCTATTACAACCACACACACACACACACACACACACACACACACACACACACACACACACACCACCTCCCTGGGAAGGGAAATGAGGCAATTGGAGCCAGATGTGCACATGCACCACAGGATGGACTTGTTTGGGATACTTGCTTGTCTCTGTACACCTCATAACACAGCTGCTCTCCTCCCTCGGTGCTGGCCATCTGTGACTCGGTGACAGCGGAGAGGTCTTGAATTGTTAGCCTTGCCTTCATCTGACTGAGAATTATACTCAGTTATATAGGTAGGTTTCATTCTTGTTCAACTGTATTTATTCCACGAGAGTGCATTATAGAGGGGTGTTTTCAGATGGTGTCGAAGGAAGGGATGGAGATTAAAAATATGGGAAGAATGAGAAGTGATAATCAGGACGTATCAATGTCCTTTTGTCTCAGAAATTGGCCCTGAATTTGCCAAGGCTCCATATATATATATACAAATTTGGAAAGCTAAAGCTCTCAGAAAAAGTTCTTAGGGAATAGTTTGAAGTGGAATCACAGAGCTGGGTGGTATTGGTTCCAATTACACAGACTTATTAGAAACTGAAGGGAGAAACCATCTTATATGATCATCTCTCCCTCCTGGTTCTATGATGTGGCTCAAGAAACAGAGTTCAAACCTGACAGTAAGGAACTCAGTGTTTACTGAAGGCCCTACAAAGGACAAGGAAGGTGCAGGAAACGCACTGCAAACAAGGTCGACAGGACAGGTCACACTTCACTCCAAAAGTTAATAGTTTACAAAGTAGCCGATGTGATTGTGCACAGTCCGTTTCTTGCCTCCCCATAGTTATCCTCTCGTGATGTTTGCATATCTAAATTTTCAAAACCTGTTAGTTCTGCCTCTGAGACATTCTGTGATTTTTATGAAAATGTACTCGTTCTTGCAGCCTTTGTCCTTATTATCTAGAAAAGTATTTATTCTCATTTGCCCAATTGCAAACCAATTCTTTCTGAAATGTTTAGAAAGAAATTTTAGTTGTTATTTATTATATGAGAAATTGGAAACAATACAAATTTCTAGCAGTGGACTAGGAATACAGTAAGCACAGCAGCCGTTGTTTCTGTTCTCTTTGTGTCAGTGCATAAAGGGAACTGCTTTAGACAAAACCCCAGCATAGAGCAGGGGAAATGGGCAGCAGGTCCAACCTAGCCAAGGAACTATTGGCAAATGCTTACTCTGGGGTGAGGGAGAGCAGATCTTTAAGGGAGTGAGTCTAGACAGGCTGACGACTCCAGTGGATGGATGTGCACTGAGGGACACCTGGATAGAAATGCTTAACAGGATAGGACTTAACATATATAACACAATACCTGAAATCTGGTGGGGGGTTATGGGGGTGGGATCTAAATTTGATTAATATATATATATGAAATGCAAAAAACTCAATACAAATATTAAAAATGAAAAAATTGGTTAATAAATAAATCAAATGTGTTTTTTTTAAAAAAAGAGAACTAATGTAAAGGGCACCCAATAAATTCCTGTATATATTATACATATGAATATATGCATGCACAAATATGAATTTATATCTCCATGGTATCACCTCCCAGGTGATGGAACACATAGAGATCTATGCAGGGCTGGAAAGCCAATTCAGTGGTTAAGAGTACTGGCTCCTCTTGCAGAGAACCCAGGTTCAGTTCCAAGCACTGACATGGCAGTTAATACCCATCCATACCTCCCGTTCCACACCCTCTTCTGGCCTCTGTGGACATGGCAAGACACGGTACACTTACACAAATACAAGCAATACACTCATAAAATTAAAAATAATAAAATATTTTTTAAGGATTTATGCATCCTAAAAGTACCCATGTGTATATCCCAATCCATATACCCTTTCGTCAGAGATTATACTTATTTTATCTTATTCCATCATAGATCAGTTTTGCCTATTATTAAGCATCATGTAAATAAAGTCACCAAATGTGTAAATTGCGCCTAGCTCCATTTGCTTAATGTGCTGTAGGAGAATCATTCACATGCTACAGGCAGGAGCAGTGTGCTCTGGATCGTTCCCAGTGTTGGTCTTTTGTGTAAATAAAGCTGCTATGAGAGTTCTTGTCCTGACCAATCTTTTGATTAATATGTGTAATAATTTCTTTTGGGTTGTCTGTTTTAAATATGTTTATTTATATTTATTTGGGGTTTTTTGAGACAGGGTCTCCCTGTAGCCCCAGCTGGCCTGGAACTGGCTATGCAGACCAAGATGGACTGACTCTCACAGAAATCTGCCTGCCTCTGCTTCCTGAGTGCTAGAGTTAAAGACCACCACCTCTAGCTGTTTCTTATTTTTAAATTGTGTCTCTTATAAACAACATGTTCTTGGTTCTTACATTTTGATCTAGTTTGATAACCACAGCCCTTTCATAATTTACACTTAAAGTTACCATCTACGTGATTGTTTATGTCTTTCCTATGGGAATTTGTTTTCTAACCATTATGCCCACATTTTGATCTTGGCTTCTACCTTCCAGAATTCTTTTACATTCATCTAAGTTATTTTTCTTTTTATCTCCTTTACCAGTTTTTCAATTTAAAATTTGTGGTTTTGTTCTTTTTAGTGCTGTTCATGAAAATTTCAGTATGCATCTTTGAACTATTAGAGTCCACTTTAAACTTCCAGTATGTCAAAAATAACACAACAGTTTGGGCCATGGATATGGCTCATCAAGTAAAGGCGTTTGTCACACAAACCTGACAACCTGAGTTTCATCCCTGGGACCCACATATAAAGCCAGAAGTGGTAGCATGCATCTGTAATCCCAGCACTCCTACAAAGAAATGGGCACAGGGACAGGGGAACTGTTCCAGTGCTCTTGTGTAAGCTAGCCTGGAGTACACTTGAGAGCAGAAACAAGGCCCTGGAATCAAGAAACAGCTCCCAGAGAGTTGTCATCTCACCTCCACACACACGCTGTGGCATGTGGAAGCCTTCATGCGCGCACACACACATACACACACACACACACACACACACACAAGATGGACTTTTAGCAGCATTTCATCCTCACGCTGTACAGCCGCTGTCCTGGTTTTCACTTCATAAGTGGTATGAACCCACAGAATGACATCATTGCTTTTAACGGTGAACGTTGTTTCATATGTGCCTACACATTTACTATTTTTGTCATGTTTGTTCCCTTTAGCAGCTCTAAGCTTCCATCTGGGATTATTTTCATCCAGACAGAGTTTTCTTTACTACTTTACTTGGTAAAAATTTGGTATTAAAAGTCCTTCCAGATTTTGTTCACACAAAAATATTTGTATCTACCTTTCATTTGGAGGAGTATTTCCAGCTAGTATAAATGTCTTAATCAGGGGTCATTCTCCTCTTCACCCTGCACTCTTCTTTTTGAATCTTTCATTTATTATTTTATGTGTATGAGTCTATTTTCTGCATGTGTCAGTGCACCTGTGCTGTGAATGCCCACGGAGGTCAGAAGAGGGCATCAGACCCCCTGGAACTGGAATTTTGGATGGTTGTTAGCTGCCATGTGGATGCTGGAAATGCAACCCAGGTTCTCTACAAGAGCAGCTGGTGCTCTTAACTGCTGAGCCACCTCTCCAGTCCCCTGACTTCTTTAAAACATGCCATTATATGGTCTTTTGACTTAAACATATTCACTTGAAAAGTCATTTGTCAGTCTTAATATTGGATTTTGTAGGTGATATCTTTTCTCCATCTGCTTTTTAGATTTTTTCCCCGTGTCTATCATTGCCAAATATTTGGCTATAACTTGCCTGTTTTTTTTTAAAGTGGCCTAAACTTCAAGGTCTTGAATCTGTACTTTGATATCTTACATCAGATTCTGACAATTCTGTGCCATCGAGTGTGTTTCCACCTGTTCTCTGTTCCCCTCTCCTAAACCCCAATACAACGCACACTTGAACCATCTGGAAGTTTTTCTATGGTACTCTTTACTCCGTTTCCAACTCCTTCCTTCTTTCCGTGTTTTGGTTGGGTTGATTTTAATTTCTCTGAGTCTGTGATTTCTGCCTTTTAACTTTATTATGTTCTTCCCTGGACCCAGTGAATTCTTAAATTAGATATGCTTTGAATTTCTATAATGTTAATTTGATTCTGGGAAGTGTTACCGTGATTTAAAAGATCTCCTCCTTCATCTATTCTATCTTTTCTTTTTTTTTTTTTTTACAATATATTTATAATGGCTATTTAAAAATTCATACATTTCATCTAATATCTGGCTAGTAATTGAATCTGTTTGTTATCTGATATTTATTATTATTCATCATATTTACCACTTACTTTTCTCCTTTTAAAACTATGTAAGATGTAGATAAAATAATTTTCAAGATCAAAATTTCCTCCAGGACATTCATTTTTTCCTTGGTTGGGCAGATAGTGTGAAGGAATGATCAAGATTAGAAATTGTACTGTTGGGGCTGGAGAGATGGCTCAGCAGTTAAGAATACCAGCTGTTCTTGCAGAAGACCCAGGTTCGAATCCCAGCACCCACATGGCAGCTAACGACTGTCCATAACTCCAGCTCCAGGAGATCCGACAGCCTCTTCTGTCCTCTGTGGGCATTGCATGATATGGTTGCACTTATCTACATGCAGGCAATACATGCATACACATAAAATAAAAATAATGAATAATAAGAAAGAAAGAAATTGTGCTGTTTGGCTAAGACGGCACTTTCCGTTGGATTAGGTCAACCTCTGCTGTTTCTGTGGGCTGGGCAGCTGGAGCAGGGGCAGCTGATCATGTTGCAAGCATGAAGCCTAGAGGGAAGGGTGCTGGTGCTTACCTAGGACTCTCCTTTCCCCTTCTGTTCCATCTGGCCTCCCATCTCATGGGATGATATCCTCACCTTCAGGGAGAGTCGTCCCTCATCAGGTAAACCTCTCTGGAAATGCCATCACATGTACTCCCAGAAGTGTACCTCCTGAGGGATCCCAAATCCAGTCAAGTTGATGTTGGATCTTGGCTAGCAGCTACTCAGGACACACGTACGTGCAGCAGCCCTGCTCTCCCTCCACCTTCACAGCTGTTGATAGTACCTTCCTTGACTTTATGTAACTCTGTAATTCTCACTGCCACAGAGAAAGGACAAGCACTCCGCTGTGATTCTGTAATTCTCAGTTCCCCAAAACGTTCGGTAGTCTCCTCAGGTGATCTGGACCCTAAACAGCCAGGTGCAACAGGTGACACACCACAAAAGATGAATACATAGTAACTAAAGCCAGACCTTTCCCCTTCCCCTCATATCCAGGAGTCAGACAACTGGATCACAAGCACATGTTATGGGCTATTCATGAACTACATGACATCAGACCCTCTTTCTGTTTCTGAAATTTCTAAGAGCAGAACCCTACTTTAATTCATGGGACTGAACTCTCTTCTGAACCCCCACTATGCTGTCTGTCTAGGGCGTTAATAGCTTTCCTAATAAATCTCTTACCCTAGGATATCTCTCTATCATATCTGGGACCTGACAGTTGACAAATGAGGGTATTCAAACCATCATACATGTGAATTTCAGTATGTGATTGTAACCATCTGCAATAAAACTGCTGCAATCTTGATATAGATTACTTAAAGATCAATATGAGACTGTTATCCTAACAATATTGACTCTTCCAATACACAAGCATGAATTCTCTGGTTATTTAAACTTTCTATATTTTCACTTTAAAGGTCTCGTTTATAATAATCATATAATATTCTTTAATCAAGCCAATTCTTAACTATTTTGTTCTTTTTGATGCTACTGTGAAAAGAATTGCATTTTTAAAGGTGGACCACTATCTTTCATCTCTTGGTGTGAAGGCTGTGCTCTTTTTATGTTAAAAAAAAATAGATTTAGGGGTGGGAGAGATGGCTCAGCAGTTAAGAACACTGGTTGTTCTTGCAGAAGACCGGGTTGGAATCCCAGCACCCACATGGCAGCTAACAGCTGTCCGTAACTCCAGTCCCAGGGGATCCGACAGC
>NW_008349457.1:1041234-1051132 GCF_000622305.1 Nannospalax galili
TTCAAATCCCAGCACCCACATGGCAGCTAACAACTGTCCTTAACTCCAGTTTCAGGGGATCTGATGCCCTCTTCTGACCACTGCAGGCATTACAGGACACAGGTTCACTTACCTACATGCAGGCAATACAAACATACACATAAAATAAAAAATAATAAATAAAAATTTAAAAAATAGATTTACTTTATTTCATTTTTATTTATGGCCCTGTGTGTCTGTGTGTCTGCCACCTGGGTACAGGTGCCAAAGGAGGGCAGAAGAGGGTGTCAGGTCCCTTGGAGCTGGAGAGTCAGGTATGAGCAATGAGCGCTCTTAGCCACTGAGCAGTGTTTCCAGCTTCAAGAATGGCATTTTTAGTTCATATTTGGATTGCTTTTTATTCATTAATGATCAGGACAACAACAAACTTGGAAAGGTGGAAATACAGCTGATTTGACTTCAGCCAGGTTTTTCCTGTTATAGTTTTGTTCTATTTGAGCTTTTTAAACTTCCTTACGATTTTCTGCAACACGAACATGTTATACTGTAATACTTGCCAGCAGGTTTCTGACTTCTTTTCCTACACAAGTCTCTGTTCCTTCTCCTTGCATTATAGCCCTATCTAGTATCTCAGTAAAATATTGAAATGGTAAGGGTACTGTGCTTTTCTTATTCCTGATACTGAGGGAAAGTCCGTAATGTTCTCTTTAATTTTTTTCCCCCCATGGAAGGCTTTCATCTGGCAAAGAAAGTCTCCTTCCACTTGATTGCCATGCAGATTTATTGAGGTGGTCTTGTGGTTTTATTCCTCCTTCATCTTCTTTTCTATTTATTTTATTAATTTTTTGAGAATTTTCACAATGTATTTTGGATATTCACCCTCACTCGTTTTCCCATACCTGTCCAAACCACCCTACCCCCTCAACTTCATGACTTCTTTTTAAAAAACAACCCATCAAGTCCACTTCGTGCTGCCTGTATGCCCGTAGTTGTGGGCCGTCAACTCGAGCACAGCCGACATATTAGAGGCTGCACCGTTAAAGAAGACTGACTCTCCCTTTCCCAGCAGCTATCAACAGCTCCTCAGCCAGGGGATGGACTTCCTGCCTACCTGCCCCCTCCATGCTGGGGTTTTGGCTGGCTTGAGCTTACACAGGCCTTGTATATGGTGTCACAAGCACTATGAGTTCATCTGTGCATCTGTCTTCTTGTGTCCAGAAAACACTATTTTGATGTAGTCATTTACTCCCTCTGACTCTTACAATCTTTCTGCCCCTCTTCTGTGATGATCCCTGAGCTGTGTGAAAATGGGCTGTGATACAGATGCCCCATTTAGGGCTGGGCATTCCACAATCTCCTATCTTCTGCATGTTGAACAGATGTGGTGTCTGTGTTAGTCACATCTACAGCAAAAAGAAATTTCTCTGATGAAGGGTAAGAGATGCATTAATCTGTCTATGGTGTAAAGGTAAGAGTTTAGGAGGCAGTTTATTACAATAGCCATTTAGCAGTAGGTTCTCCCCTGGAGCCTACGACCTTTATAGCCCCAGTAAGAGTGCTAGGCATGGATTCCCTGTTGTGGAATGAACTTTAAATCCAAGTAGAAAGTAGGCACTTACTCCCATAACATTCACACCACTTATTCACACCTCAGTGGGCCTATCTTCCCAAGCTGACTGTTATTGCAGCTCCCCAGGGTGACTGCTGGATAACTGTTGATGACTTTTCCTCCTCTACTTTGCCCGCCCACCCCCTGCCCCACTTAGTCCTTCCTGCTCTTACTACCCATTTCCTCTTTACACTGCTTGCATGGTACAGCTTCTTGACTTTCATGAGTAGTCTAATTTAAAAGCACACATGAAAAGATTCAGAGCTAATATCCACATGTGAGAGAGAACATGTGATGTTTGTCTTTCTGAATCTGGGTTACCTCTCTCAGAATGATTATTTCAAGCTCCATCCATTTACCTGCAAATTTCATGAATTTGTTTTTCTTAGCATTGGAATAATATCACATTGTGTAAATGTACCATATTTTCAGTATCCATTCATCAGTTGGGTATTCTTCCTGTCTCCATGTCCTGGCTATCATGAATAGAGCAGCAATGAATGTGGATGAGTAAGTGTCTCTGTAGTAGGACATAGAGTCCTTTGGGTATATGCCTAAAAGTGGTACAACTGAACCATAAGACAGCTCTATCTCTTTTTGGAACCACTACACTGATTTTCACAGTGGCTGCACCAGTGCTTACTTCCACCAGCTGTGGGTCAGTGTTCCCTTTCCCTACATCTGTGTCAACATTTCTTGTCTTTTTCTTTTAATCTTAACCATTCTGACTTGGGTAAGATGAAATTTCAAAGTAGTTTTAATTGGCATTTTCCTGATGGCTAAGAATGTTGAATATTCAAAAAGTATTTCTCAGTCATTTGTATTTCTTTGAGAACTTTTTGTTCAGTTCCATGCCCCAATTTTAATTGTGTTGTTTTCTTGATGTTTAGTTTTTAGAGTTCTTTATATATTATAGATACTAACCTTCTGTCAGATACACAGTGGGTAAATATTTCTTGTCTGTGGCTTATTGAACCTTGCTTTTATTCTGTTGAGATATGCTCTCTGTGTCCCTAGATTCTCCATGACTTTTATTATGAAGGGATGCTGAATTTTATCAAAGCCCTTTCAGCATCTAATGAAATGATCATATGGTTTCTGATCTTCAGATGGTCGATATAATTTATTGACTTGCTTACACTGAACCATCCCTGAATCTGAGATGAAACCCACTTGATCATGAGGATAATTTTTTGATGCATCCTTGAATTCTGTTTGCAAATATTTTATTGAGAATTTTGCATCTATGTTTACCACACAGATTGGCCTACAATTTAATTTTCCTGTCAGGTCTGATTTGGGTATCATGGTAGTGCTGGCTTCATAAAAAGATTCGATTTTATCCATTTCTTTTAGATTTTATAGTTTAATGGAATACAGATTTTTTTAAAAAGTATGCCCCATGAATCTCAGAATTTCTCAGTGTCTGTGGCAATATCTTTTTCACCTATGATTTTATTAATTTAGGTCCCTTCTCTCTTTCTTTTAATTAATTTGGCTGAAGATTTGTAAATCCTGTTACTGTTTTTAAAGAACCAACTCTGTTTTAGTTGTTCATGTTTGTGTTTGTGATGGGACCTAGGCATCTGGAATTAGGTCATTTATAGTGTCCCTTAGTGTGCATTTCTGGTCTCTCTTTCATTGGATGGGTCTTCAGAATTCTGTTTGCCATCAACCCAATTTGCCAAGTTATGAACCAGTCAAATGGTACTTGACATTTATTCTTGGATAATTCTGTGTTGATGTGCAAATGGGGTATCAGAAGTGGTCCCAACTCAGCTAAGACTAGGTGAAGCTCCTGAGCCCAGAGTTAGAAGATTCTCACTACCAGTCCTCAGAAGTCTTTGGAAGGCTCACTGTGTTAAACAGGTAGTCCTTGTGTGGCAGGGTCTGGGTAGTGCTTCCTGGAGGAGGTGCACAGGGATCACAGTCCTCCGGTTGTGAAACAGTGTGGAGTGGCTGCAGCTGGGGTGGTGGATCCCTACTTGGAGGTGGGGGCACATGGCACCACATGATTCTCTGGGAAGCAATGGAGAGTTGGCTTCCATCACATGCCCCAAAGAAGATGTATAAGTCAGTGTTCGGAAGCTGGGGCAGCACAGCATTCTTCTCTGTGTTTTTCATAGGCTCTGGTCCATGACCTTCGCCTCTCACATTGTGGAAATTCTGACTAAAAGCAAGCTGGTCTGAGGGTGATATGTGGACCATTGAATGACCCTGGGCTTCTCTATCTGAGACAGGGTCTCCATCCTATGAATGCTGTCTTGATGAAGGAACACAGTTCTTAACTTCTTTGTGATAACCACATTGAATTCATCCTCTACAACACTGCAGGAGCGGATGCCGATGACAATGCTAATGGCTTTGTATTTCCCAGAGAATTCTGTGGCCCTTGACTAGGAGCTCCATAATGGCTAATTTTTATGGTAAATTTTATTGAACTAAAAGGCCCAGTGCCAGGTATGGACTACCTCTTTGCGTGTTGTTGTCAGTGGGGTTCAATGGACTCCTCCTATCTAAAACCACTACAGAATAATACCATTACTCCCCATTACCCTTCAGAACTTATTGGTAAGGCCCTATTGCTGAAGAAATCACATACTTGAATCATGGAGAAATCAAGCTGGGACTGACCTGGAAGCTTCATCCCTACTAGTTAGCTTTCAAATTGTTGGAAGTTTCTAAGCACACTACCAGAAGAATCATCAACAGTCTTATCCAGCTATGAATCCTGTGAGCTGCAACAACAATTGTCCTGGCAAGACACACCCACTGGTGTAATAGTGGCATGAATTTTATAGGAGTAGCCAACCACTTTCTGCCTGGATTTAAAGCCAGCTCCACAAGACAGAACCCATGCCTAGTACCATTGAGTGGGCCAAAAACCCATTCTGAGTGCTAGGTCATGGGCCCTAGATGAGAATCTAATACTATCATTCTTCTAAATGGACATAGTATTGAGCTGGTCCCTAAGTTCTTATCTTGATACCCATAGATAGACTAGTGCTTCTCTCAACCCTCATCAGAGAAGCTGCTTTCTGCAGTAGATGGTGATGAATACAGAAAATCTATAACTTGTCAATGAGCAGAAGATAAAGGACTGTGGAGTGCTCTAAATAAGACAGCTATATCACACCCCTTCCCCCAGATCTTAGGGACCATCATGGAAGAGAGAGCAGAAAGATTGTAAGAGTCAGAGGACATAGATATCTGCAGCAAAATAGTATTTGCCAGAATGGCAGCGTTGTTACACATATGAACTCCCAGTGGCTGAGACTACATCCACAAGACTTGCACAAGATCAGGCCAGACAAAATTCTCACATGGAGGGGGGAAAAGCTCATAAAGTTGCACTTCTATCAGAGGAGCGATTGGCAATTTGTGGCTGCTGGAGAAGGGCAAGCCAATTTTCTTCAGGGATGAAGCCCCCGAGAGGTTACCTATGCTCCAGTAGATGGTCCTACACCTGGATAGATATAGGCAGCACTAAGTGGACTCTGGGTTTTTTATTTTAAGGAGCAATGAAGTTGGGAGGGAATAGTGGAAAGGCAGGTAAAGAAAGAATTGAAGGGAAAGAATGAGGATGAATTTGATCAAAACACATTATGTGCTCGTATAAATATTAAATATTTTTAGTTAGCAAAAATACTATGAAATATCAAGCAAATAAAATACATCATTTGTGTAGTTTTAAAAGCACTTAGGGCTTCTTAAGACGTATTTCGGTTGTGCCTTTAAGGGCTTTTCCAGACAGAATTAACTGGGAAGAAGACCCACCATGAATATGAATAACACCAACCCATGAACTTGAGGCCCAGATGGAATCAAAAGGAAATGGAGGCAGCAAGTGGAGAGTCAGCCTTTCCCTTTCTCTGCATGCCCCTGCCATGAAGTGGGCTGCTTTGTCCTGCCCAACATTTCTGTTCTTCCAGGACGTCGACAGAACATGTAATTATATATGGTTCCCACAATACAAGGGTTGACAGGACACTTAATTATATATGGTTCCCACAATACAAGAGCACCATCAGGAGACTTTCTTCCAAACCATGAGCATTCATGTGGAGTTTACATAGAACTGGATACTGAACACTTCTACTCTTCCAGAAACTTCTGAAATCCTGAGACAAAATAAATCTTCCCTCCTTATATTGTGTATGTTATGAAAATTGGTCACAATGACATGAGTCACTAACACTGGGGAAGACTAAGTCACATCTTCTGGGCCACCAGCTTCCCATATAGAACTGAGATATGGGGGCAGAGAATTGTTGTACAAGGGCCACAGACACTCACTGTTCAAGTTGGTCTGCTTACTTGTTTCTTCATACTCTTGATATGTCAGAGAAATATTTAAATGGGTTTCGAATGGTTGTTCTCTAAATGCATCTGGCAATTGCAACTGTTTCCCTGGTACATGTTTTATTTTTAATTTTATAGAATGTATTTTTATTTTACGTGTATAAGTGCCTGCATGTATGTAAGTGTACCCACACATGCAATACCCACAGAGGCCAGAACAAGTTGTCAGATACCCTGGAACTGGAGTTACAGACAGTTGTTAGCTGCCAAGTGGGCTCAGGGAACTGAACCTGGGTCCTCTGCAAGAGCAACCAGTGCTCTTAAGTGTTGAGCCATCTCTTCAGCCCCAGCTGGGTACATGTTTGCAGGGCTTCTCACTGCAGACTATTCTGGAAGAGAGATAATGTATTTGAAAATGTTTAGCATAGAAAATAAACCTTAGCTCCCCTAGTGCTAGAGAATATGCACTTTGAACAAATTCCTTATATGAATAATATGTGTATTTGCAGAGCAGATTACAAATAAAAAACAAACTTCCCCCAAGTTATCTCTCCTTTAGTGATCACTGCAATGAGAGGGACAAGACCAGGAGTATTTTTCACCATCTGAACAGGAGGATACAGTGGTAGAAAGAGGCTTGAAGAAATAATTCAATGTCGGGGTAGATTATAGCTCAGTCCTGTGAAAAGTTCTTCCCTTCTAAGAACGCTGTAGTTATCTATTTGTCTAAGTCATAAAGCAGCATTTTCCACCCTCTAGAAGCAGTGGAGTCAGAAGACGAAGCTGCAGTTTGCATGTGAAACATCCCCATGTATCAGAACGCCTGGTCCCCAGCTGGTGGCCTTATTTTGAGGGGTTGTAGGACCGTTAAGGGATAGAGCCTTAACTGGAGGAAATGGGTGACCGAGAGTGGGCTTTTATGTTTCAAGAGATCTCACTTCTTGTCTGCTCTCTTGCATCCTGTCTTCAAACACATGACTGACAAGTTGGCATTCCTATTACAGTGTAGCTGCCTGCCACCATGACTTCCCTAACATGATGAGCTGTATCCCCTCAAACTGTAAGCCAAAAGAAATCCTTCCTCTCTTAAGTTGCTCCTTGTCAGATATTTGGTCACAACCACAGAAGAATAATGAACCTACATGGTTTCTAGAACATATATTAATGACTTCTGCCCTCTGTAGCTTGGTCTTAGTCACACAGCAAGAGTATATAAAGATACGCTGCTGGGTTTTACTGTGTTATTTAGAGACAATGGACAGAAAAAGATTCTTTTGTCTTAGATTATGAGTTTGAAGGGTTGTGAAATAAAGGTCGTATTTCCCATTTAGAAAATATTATAATTCTTGGAAGAAGGACATTTTTCTATCATATTCCCTAGGGAAAGTCGTATGATGAGGCTCCTCAGAGTAGGTGGAACAGGTGGAAGGCAAACATGGTAGGCCCATTCTTATCTCATCATTTTAGCTTCCTGGTCATAAATCTTCTTTCGACACCTTCACAAAAGTCTACGTGAACGTACTTTTTTGTTGCTGTACCTCGTGGGTTGACAGAACACATAATTATATGTGGTTCCCACAATACAAGAGCACCATCAGGAGACTTTCTGCCAAACCATGAGAGTTCATGTGGAGTTTACAAAGAACTGGATACTGAACATATGCAGATTTCAGAAGCCATAGCTTGCCTGTGTATCTTTGAAGATGGACGTCACCATGAGAGCAGTCTAGAGACTCTGAACGTTGAAGTCTGGAGTGACCTACATGTTGTTGGTGTGCACATGGCTGTAGCCTGCCTGTTCTGGCTTCTCCAATCAGAATCCTAAGAAAGACTGTTGGTTTCTGACCTTTAGGAGCCAAATAAGGCTAACGTGGTTTAGAATGAAAAATACCCCTCTGGGCTCATATATTTGAATACTTGGTCCACAGTTGATGATGCTGTTTGGAAGGGCTATGAAACTTGTAGGACATGGAACTTGTTGGAAGAAGTACATCCCTGGGGATGAGTTTTGAGTTTATATCATCACCTCCCATCTAGCTTGTGCTTTCAGCTTCTTGTGTGATGAAATGTGATCAGCCAGCTTTCTAATCTGGGCACCTGCCGCCATGCCTTCCTTGATGTTTTGGTTCCCCCTGTGGAACAGTAAGGCAAAATACACTCATTCTTCCATACATAGTAACTAATTTAGCTAGGAAGAAGAGCAGGGGTGTTAGAGTAGAAATTACATCAGAATAGAGTTTTCTAGATAGATCGCACATATAAGTGTATATGCATGAATGAGTTGGACAGTACTGTGTTGGAATTAACTCAATAGTCCCCCAGGCTGAATTTATGTGAAAAAATTGTTATAGGGAATGGATTTGAAGAGGAAATGAATTTGAGAGCTTAATTGACTCCTAAGGCAATGTTTATGATTTGCAGACATGAGAAAGTTGGTAATTAGTTTCAGTCTTTGTAAAACAGAAGAATTGTGTTAATTATACTTGATTTTTTACTGTTATTGCTTATTTATTTTTGGGCAATATTGATCCTTATCTTGGCAGTAAGACTTTCAATTATAGCTACCTTCTCTGTGGGTATACACTGTTCTTTGAGGAAAAAAGTCACAGTCCTTGTTAGTTGACATATAGTATATTTGAAAAATAAAAAATATAATAAACAATGAGATAATTCACCTAGAACTTTCACAAATGGGAGTTTTTATGATAAAGTGGCATTATATTTGAAAATGGCACACACTAGAGATGGCTCCGCCCCATGTGCAGTCACATCAAGCCCTTTACAAAGATGGTGGGGATGCAGGGAGAGCAGGGAGGAGTGACAGCCGCAAAGCACTTACTAAGTTTAGAGTGTCGAATTGTTTGCACTTTTCAAAAAATAAGTCTAAATGCAAAATAAAATCTTGACACAGAAACTTTTTCATAGACTGGCATTCAATATCAGGTAAAGTCTTTTTTTAAAAAAAATTTTAAGTATAGGAAAAGTAAACAAAATTCTCAAAATTAATTTCCTTAAGTTCAGAAGTAGGCTTTTCAGCATAGAAAGAGAACTCCTTTCCAAGCAAATAAAATACTTCATTAAAAGTATCTTCTCAGGGCCGGAGAGATGGCTCAGGGGTTAAGCGCACGGACTACTCTTACATAAGACTGCGGTTGAATCCCAGTACCCACATGGTGACTAACAACCATCCAATCCAGTTCCAGAGGATCTGATGCCATCTTCTGACCTTTGTAGGCATTGCAATGACATGGGCACATTTACATGGAGGTGATACAGTCATACACCTAAAATAATACCATCTGGACAACCTGCCAGCCTCTCTCCTGGTCTTCAGGAGTCCTTGGGGACTCTTCCCACCCCCATCTCCCTTTGCATCTCTGGGTGGCATGGCCACCAGCTGCCTGAGACCACCATCTTTCCTAGGCCATGCTCCCAGGTCAGTTCAACCCCCAAACTCCTGAGGACAACATCTTTCCTGGAGGGATCCAGAACTTAGGAGAAAGCCTGAGAGCATCTGATCCTCATCTGACTTGGGCCCCTGTGGGAACTCCTGAAGACAAAAGCAATCTGGCCACTCCAATATAAAATCAAAAGAGAACCAGAAGCTTAGACAAACCAGCTTTTCATGCCCCAAAAGAAAACCACAAAGATACATAACGCTTACAAAAAGAAGCAGACCTAAACTTGAAGGCTTGAGTCTCACACAAGAATAAGAAACCACAAAAGAAATTCACATTCAAAATCACAGAGAAAAAATAACATGAAAAACCAAAATAACATATCCCCACTAAATACCAATAGTCCACTAGAGGAGTACAATGAGATAATCAGGACATGGAACTCAAAAGAACAATTATAAGCATGATAAAATAATTCAGTGATTTAAAGAACACACAAACAAATCAAAGAACTGAAGGAAGATGGGGATAAACTTCTGAGTGAATTCAGGAAACAGAAATATTGAAGAACACTTAGTCTGAAATGAAGAAAGAAGTGAAATACTCAATA
>NW_008349457.1:1051927-1052861 GCF_000622305.1 Nannospalax galili
TATAGACTAGTTATATGGATTAAGAAACAAAACCCATCTTTTTTGTTGTCTGAAAGAAACTCATCTTACTTTCAAGGACAAGCAGTATCTTAAGGTAAAAGAATGGAAAAAATATATCAAGCGAATGGTACTGAGAAAAAAGCAGGCGTTGCAATTCTGATACCTGACAAAATAGACTTTTAAAACTAATCAGAAGACATAAAGAGGGCCACTTCATTCTGATCAAAGGAAAAATAAACCAAGAAGATATTACAATAATGGACATATATTCACCAAACTCTGATACACTCAACTTCATAAAAAACATACTACAGGACTTTAAGACGCAGATTAATCCCAACTCATTAATAGTAGGGGACTTTAATACCCCACTGTCTCCATTAGATAGGTCAACAGGGCAGAGAGTTAACAGAGAGACATCTGAATTAAACAATACCATATATAAAATGTATCTAACAGACATCTACCAAATATTCCACCCAAGCACCAAAGGACAAGCTTTCTATTCAGCGCCCCATGGAACCTTCTCCAAAATCAAGTATATACTGGGGCACAAAACAAGCCTCAACAAATTCAAAGTGATTAAAATAATTCCATGCATTCTATCAGACCACAATGCAATAAAGCTTAAAATGAACACTTGAAGAAGCCCTAGTCACCACATAAACACATGGAGATTAAACAACACACTCCTGAATAATGAAATGAATAGGTCAAAAGAAAAATTAAGAAAGAAATAAAAGCACTCCTGGAACTAAATGAAAAGGACAATACAACACAAGAAAACCTCTGGGACAGGCTGAAAGCTGTCCTTAGAGGGAAGTTTATAGATCTAAGTGCCTACATTTAAAAATCAGAAAGAACACAAATAAATGACAACATTGCAACTCAAGACATTTGAAAAGCAACAACAAATGAAACCCAAACCCAGCAG
>NW_008349457.1:1052988-1053515 GCF_000622305.1 Nannospalax galili
AAAAGAAACAAAGAGCAAATCCAAATCAACAAAATCAGAGATGAAGGGGGAAACATCACATCAGACAACCAAAAGATCCAGACCATTTTAAGGGAATATTTTAAAAACTTATATGCTACTAAATTTGAAAATCTAAAAGAAATGGATGGCTATCTAAAACCATGAGAACCACCAAAGTTAAACCAAGAAGAGATCAACAGTTTAAACAGACATATAACATGTAAAGAAATCAAAACAGTAACCTAAAGCCTCCCAACTAAAAAAAGCCCAGGCCCAGGTGGATTTATAACAGAATTCTACCAGGCATTTAAGGAAGGTCTACATCCAACACTACTTAATTTACTCAAAAAGATAGAAATGGAGGGATGATTAAATATACATAAGTCAATAAACATCATAAATCATATAAATGGGCTCAAAGACGAGAACCACATGGTCATCTCAATAGATGCACAGAGGGCCTTTGACAAAATTCAACATGCATTTATGTTCAAAGTCCAAGAGGGAATTGGACTGGAGGGAACATA
>NW_008349457.1:1054190-1054488 GCF_000622305.1 Nannospalax galili
ATACCAGTCAAAATCCCCAAGATATTTTTCACAGAATTGGAAAAAACCATCCTAAGATTCATATGGAAGCACAAAAGACCTCGAATAGCAAAAGCAACCCTGAACACTAAGAGCAATGTCGGGGGGATTACTATACCAGATCTTAAGCTGTATTACAGAGCCGTAGTCATAAAAACAACATGGTACTGGAACAAAAATAGACCCATAGACCAATGGAACAAAATTGAAGACCCAAATATGAGTAAATGCAATTTCAGCCACCTGCTATTTGACAAAGGGGCCAAGAACATTCACTGCA
>NW_008349457.1:1054719-1088058 GCF_000622305.1 Nannospalax galili
ATTAACAACTGGGATCTCATTAAACTAAAAAGCTTCTGTACATCAAAGGAGTCAACCAAGGAATTGTTCAGAAATCCCACAGAATGGGAGAAAATCTTTACCAGGGACACATCTGACAGAGGTTTAATATCCAGAATGTATAATGAACTCAAAAAAACAGAATCAAGACAAGAAGGAACCCAATTAAAGGACGGACTAAGGCGCTGAACAGAGAGTTCTCAAAATAGAAGAAGATGGCTATGAAGCATCTTAAAAGATGTTCAACACCATTAGTAATTAGGGAAATGCAAATTAAAACCACTTTAAGATTTCATCTTACCCCAGTCAGACTGGCTAAGATCAAGAGAACAAATGATACCAAATGTTGGAGAGGATGTGGGGAAAGGGGAACACTCATCCACTGCTGGTGGGGCTGCAAACTTGTTCAACCCCTATGGAAAGCAGTGTGGAGAACTCTTAAAAAAGTACAAATGAAGCGACCTTTTGACCCAGTTATACCACTCCTTGGAATATACCCAAAGAACTCATCCTATTGCAGAGACACTTGTACATCCATATTTGTAGCTGCTCTTTTCACAATAACTAAGAGATGGAAGCAACCTAAGTGTCTTTCTATTGACAAGTGGATAATGAAAATGTGGTTCATTTATATGATCGAATTTTAGCAGTAAAGAAAGATGAAATCATGAAATTTTCAGGTAAATGGATGGAACTAGAAAGCGTTATACTAAGTGAAGTAACACTGACTCAGAAAACAAACAAACAAACAAAAAACCCCCAAAATGGCATATGTTCTCCCTCGTATGTGGATCCTAGCATCAAATCCTTATAAGTGAATATATATCCAGACATAACTACAGGAACCAGGATAATAAAGAGCAATCAGGGCAGTAATGGGAAAGGAAGAATCTGAAAGAGAAGAACAGTAGAAAACAGCTGTTCACAAGGGAGATATGGACAATACTGGGGTTATTTTAAGGGGAGTGGGGAGGGAAGGTTATACAAGGAACTTAGGGGATAAAGGGAAAGAAGGAGTTCAAGAGAGGTAGGACAGTAGGAGAAGGGTATTATTAAGGGAAAAAAGGGGGAAATAGGGGCACCTTAAATGGGGAAACCATGGTGGAGGGTTAGACAATGTGAGAGATAAACAATGCCTAGCTAGTTTTAGAAAACCAGAGGGAACCACATTAGGCCATCAACCTACTGACAAAGTACATATACAACCAGATAAAAAAATGTAATATATGCCTGGGCAAGATTTATCTGAGAGTGTTTGGTCTTTGCCCAATCTCTATCTACATGGCACATGGTTACTAAAAGTATCAGACTTGTGGAACTAACCTTCTTGGATGTTTAACAGACATATTTTGAGGCCTATAATAGTTTGGTCAGAGGGACATAAAGGACAGTTTTTGCTCCTTGCCCTCCTAGGTCAACTAGTTCCCTCGCCACAGGCTTCCACCCGACTGTTACAGTGACGCCATGTGCAGCAGAGGCCGAGTCATCTAGCCAGCTTCTGATTGGTTGGTGTTCCTGTTGTTTCCAGTTTTCTGAAATTAGCCACATTTTGGAAATGTCTCACTGAATCACAACATAAAACTGAGTTTTTCTTTCTACTAGGTTACTTTCTTAAGAGTAGCAACCAAGACTGAGATGCACATCAGTTCAGAAAACTTGAGTTTTGAGAAACAGGACCCTGTTCTAATGTGCCTTTGCTACATCCACGCAGAGTCAAGGCAGCAGGTGGCCTCTGCTTTAAGGGGTGACCCAAGCGAGAGCTGGTTCTGATGCATCAACGGAGTGTGCAGGAATTCTGCTTGGATGCCTGCCTTGTGTTCTGCCTCTGTTCGAATGCTTTGTGTTTGGTGGGGAGCTTTTCAAAGTATGGATTATTAATCACAACAATAATTAGCTTTAGTCACATGGAGATGTAAGGAAAATAAATATCTAGTTTTAAACTGGTGGATAATTTAAGCCTTGCATATATTTATGCCCAGCAATTACTCTGCAACACCCTAGAGAAAGAGTTTGAGTGTTTCAGTGGCTTTATTTATTTCAGTGAGTTGGAAAATTCTAGCATTTCATGCCCCAGGATTGTGTATAACACAAATGCTCAATTGATTATTAGCTCATTTTTTCTGCCTCTGTCAGGCAGACACTCACTTTAGAATTGGTAATGCTTGGGGTTTGTTTTTGAGACAGTTTCATTCTGTAACTCAGGCTCACATTGAAATCTCAGCGATCCTCTGGCCTCAGCATCCAAGGAGAATTAATAATATTGATTAGTAATACAGGAACACTGTCAGGGCATCACCTCTGAAGTGTCTGGTGTGAAACTGGATAAAAAAGAAGTGTTTTCCTTTCATAGCACAAAGCATATCACACCACATCTCTACAATTATATTTTCGGGGAAAACATATAACTTCTAGCATTTTATTATCTATAAAACTGCCTTTCCCAGACACATTTTTTTTTTTTTTGAGACAAGATCTCATATAACCCAAACTTTCCTTAAATTCACTATGTAGCTGAGGATGACCTTGAACTTCTGATCCTCCTGCCTCTATCTCCCAAGTACTGAGTCACAGGCTATCACACCCTGTTTTATGGGGTGCTGGGAATCAAATCCAGGGCTTCCTGAAGGCTAGGCAGGCGCTCTACCAACTGAGCTACGCCCTCCGTCCCTCAGCCCTATTTTATATTGAGTAGATCTCTTAGCTTACCTCCCCTCCAAAATAATGGGCACACTTCTACGAGTGTTTGATGAGACTCTGTTCTCTATTCCACACTGTCCTAGATACTGCAGGCGGAGCGGGGATTGGTGAGCCACGCGTGAGTATTGCAGAGTTTCATGGCACTTTGAAGAGCAGAAGTGAGGATAAATGATAATATTTTAAAAACTCACTCCACAACTCCGTAATTACAGTAAAAAGCATTGAATTATGCAGCTTAAAAGGAACTCAGAAAGTAACCAATGGTGACTAGTAATAATCAGATATATAGAGAGTAGAAACACATGTGCAAACATCTTAGTGTTAATTGCATTAAAAATGAATTTTTCATTAAAAAAAATGCTAGATCACACGTGTGAAATTCTGGTTTGTCCTTCCCTCACACCCTTCCTGGCCTGGTCGTGGTGGCTTTGATGTGGTGGCGGCAGGGACCCTCAGTGCTGAGTTCTAGTTCTTAGAAAGCAGATTATATTCAGAAACGACTGTGCATGACTGTTCTAACTGGACTGGATGCTAACCGAAACCCTGTGCAAGGTGCTCCTCTCTGTTTTGTTGAACTTAGAACTTGGGGCTGTAGCTGCATTAGTAGAGCATTTGCCTAGCATGCCTAAGGCCCTAGGTAAAATCCCCAGTACCTCAAATAACTTGGGCTGGGGAAAATGCAAGCCAAACAAACAATCTTCCGATGCCTGGAGAAAAATGCACTTGAAACACACAACAGACCATGTAAGGCCTAGGAGGAAAAGCTGGGAGAGCCTCTTTAGAAAATTCAAACAGACAAGCATAGTTATATATAGGGAGAGACTGCAAAAACCATGTGCATGAGCAGAGCAAGATGAGGTTCATAAAAGACCTGTGTCAACCTTTACTTTTTACCTCAGGCTAAGTTAGCTTGGCTCAGTGTGTAAGGAGTGGTCTGACACAGAGCCAGTCTTCAAAGATGGGGCCATTTAGGTTGTTTGTTTTAGCTCCTGGCATTGGAGAAAACTCCCTACTCCCTAAGAACACAAGATTAACACAAGATTAAGGACAGGGACTTCTGTAGCCACACATACAAAGGACAAAATCTTTGTAAAAGCAGTTTTGGAGGGTTTTGGGAGATAGCTCAGGTGACCTATTAGAAGACAGGCAGAGTGGTGCATTCTTCTAATCCCAGCATTGGGGAAGTAGGGACTGGTGGATCCCTGGTGTTTACTGGCCAGCTGGCCTGACCTAACCGGTGAGTTCTAGACCAGTAAGACTCTGTGTCTCAAATAAAAGGCCCACAAAATAGGGGTGGTGCCTGAGGACTAACACCCAAGGTTGACCTCTGACACATACCTACACACTCAATCAATCAAATCAAAATAGTGCAAGTCCACAAATATAAGGGCTAAAAGCGCTCATTACTCTAGAAGAAAATCGTACAACATTCTGTTTGGCAATGATTTCTTAGCTATGATGCCAAAAGTGTGGTCAGAAGAAGAAAAAAAAGAATTAAGGTGGGCTTCCTTATAATTAAAAACTTTTGTGCTCAAAGGACACTATCAATGGAGAAGAAGGGCAATCACAAATGGGAAAAGTATTTGAAATCAAGTATCTGAAAATGGTAGATGTTCAGAATATCGAAAAAAAAATCAAGAACTCAACATGTAAACATTAAAAAATGGGCAAAGAATACAAGTAGCATTTCTCCAAAGAAAAATACAAAGATGACCAGTGAACAAATGAGAAGCACCCTCCAGGACCTTAGGGAAAGGCAGGTCGAAACCATGGTGCATGCTCATCATGCCAGGGATGGCTGTTCCAAAAGCAAACACCAGAAGACAACATGTGGGTGTTGGAGGTGCTGGAATCCCCGACGTTGCTGCGGGATTATAAAACAGTGCAGTCACAATGGGAAAGTTTGGGGTTTCTCTGAAAGCTAATCAGAATTTCATCATGACACAGGAATTTCATGGCTAGGGATATACCTCCAAATAATCGAAAGGAAGGACTCAGAATGATGCTTGTGAGCACGTGCTCTCTGCAGCCCCACAAGTGTCTATCAAGAGATAACGAGGCAGACAAAAAGTGCTTTTTATATTTGGTAGAACACCAGCCACAAAATCTGACTAGTAATGTAGTCAGACTTCCTACACTAATTAAGCATGTACAGAATTTGGAACATTATGTTTCTAAGAACAATCCAGGCATCAAGGAACTACAGTATGAGTTTCTTCATATGAATATCTAGAATTAAAAATTCACAGAAACAAAACATAAGTCGAGTCTGTGTAGGTGGGGACGCGGGGAGAATGAGAACTTACAGCTCAGAGTTTCTGGATTTTGCTGAGGAAAACTTTTGGAAAGAGTGGTGATAGTTGCACAAATTGCGAATGTGATTAATGTCAACATTCTGTTAAAATTGGCTATAATGACAAATTTCATGTTACATGTATCTCCATAACGAAAACAGGTGTGGAATTATCTTCTTGGTTGAAAGGACTCTTCTCTGGGAGAACATGGTTCGTCAGCCATGGCTGACGCTGAGAGCCATCAGACACAACCTGAGCTTAATGATGATTTGTACAGGATTAATTTCATAAATTAGGGTTCAAGAGGTTCCCATAATATGTGTGATTTACAGTTGCTTCTCATCAATGATTTATTTTAAACTGGCTACTTTTACTTACAGTGAAGCTTTCACTTTTTCAAATTCTGCGGCCTAATTACCAAGATCTTTTTCTCTCAATGACATCACACTCTGCAGTTTTCCATTGCTGCTCTGAGGCCTCATTTCCTCTCCTCCTCGTCTTCCCAGTGGCCTCTGAATGTCCACTGGCCCTGCCTATCTTCCACTAAGGCCATCCAGGGATTCTTTCTTGTAATAATCCTGGAGAAGATTTATTTCAGATTCTGAAGGGGGGTCAGGTAAGCTGACCTCGAACATCCCCTCTAGCCATGTGATTCTGTGACTCTAGGATTTTGTAATCCACTGAAGGAATGAGATATGGCCCACTTTCCTCCCCATCTGTCCAACAATAAAATGAAGTTGACAGGGGCCCCAGGTGATTTCAAATTTCCTTCAGTGGAAAATGGAATTCAGGTTTTTGTAGATACTGATCTTTATAGCTCTTTTTATGGAGCCTGAAAAGGTCTGACCTATTATTTGAACCCAAATCTCCTGTCAACCACCTTACATTTGATTTACATCCACTGAGACAGTGGTAGTCTTTTTCCACTGGGCTGCACTGGAGGAAAGGGAAGGCTGTGCTTTCACTGTTGGAAAGATCTTCCACAAAGTTTGCTGAGCTGGAGGAAGGCATACAGGACCAGTGCTGCCCTGTGGGGCCTGTGACTGCATCTTCATCCCTCTTGGCCACACAGTCTTGGGTTCTAGAAGAACCCAGATCATAACACCAGAGGTGGGGCATCCCCGCCCCCCCCTTCCACTAGTATAGCAACCCAGTGTGGAACTTCCACAGTGACATGGGAATATTCAGACATTGACCCTCCATGGTGGTATGGACACATGCAGACCTGACTCATTAGGGTTCTTCCCACGCATCTCCAAGAGGTGTCCTAGGCCCTTCCACACAGCGCATCTCCAAACAAGCCCTGTATCTTATGCCCAGATGATTTTCCTGAATCCTCAGTGACTCCTGTAGCTTCATTCTGGTTTCTCCAGAACCATTCTCGGTGCTGCCTTCAGTGTGACTCGGGCTAATAACTCTTTCCCTAGAATCCCCATTTCATTTAGAATAAAGATCCAACTTCCTCCAGAAATCCAAGGACATCCCTGGTCTCTCCCACCCCTAGCATCCAACCACACAAGATTGTTCTCTTTGCTGCCTTGCCACACGCAGTGTCTTTTGCACTTTGAGAATGCTCTAACTGCACCTGTTTTAACTCTAATGTTTTAACTCCGAGTCTTCCTAGAAAGACTCTCAGCCCTTTCCCTCTCTCCACTGGGTAGGGTTCTTTGTTTCAGTTTTCAGTAATAGTCTTTGAAGAACTTTATCATAGAACTTACCACGGTTCGTTGTAACTTCCTGCCTCTCTCAATTAGGATGTGAACCTTTGAAGGCTATGCAAACCTCATATGTATTATTTGACCCGAGTCCAGCATTGGCCTGACAGATGAAAGCCCTCAGTGAAGGCTTGGTAAAGCGAACTGGCACAGGGAGTGCTCCTTGCCTGGGTTCTGCTTTATCCCTCAGGGCTGACTCTCTGACTCTCTCCACACCAGGGAATGACTGATTTTGCAGATGGACCTGGGCCCCATTCCATTTTAGGCTTCCTTGGCCGTCTCCAAGAGAAAGCATGCGACAGGAAGTCGGCAAACATTTGCTGAATCAACAAAGCCGCCACTTAGGTTCCAGACTCTAAGAGTAAAGATGAAGGCAGCAATGAAAATCAGCCAAGCTGTGTGCCCAGAGGAGGAGAAGGGCTAGGTGATCTTCCCCAGTACTGACTGACGGTTGGATTTGTTCCCTGAATGTTTTCAATGAAATAGACTCAGTGCCCTTTTGAATCTTTCACTGGGCCTGTGTCCTACCTTCACCCACCTTTCCTGTGTCCTAAGAACAAGCAGGCCTTCAGAGCCCAGCTGCCAAACTTCCTAGCCCCAGGCCAAGTAGCAGGTGTCCGCACACACCACAATGCCCCTGGGTCCCCCACTGTCAGCGCCTTTAGGCCCTTTCACAGCTACTTTATTTGAGGCAGCCCCAATGGGCACCCTCTGAGCCACAGTCTATCAGCTGCATCTGTGCCAAAACGTCTTTATTTTCTCATACTACTTGGTTGGAATTTGTGATAAAATGCCTTCGTTACCCACTTTAATTTTTACTGTGAGCAATATCTGAAACAAAATAATGCGTGAAATGTCTCATCAGTTTAAGAACAATATTAGGTGAGCATTCTTATTCCCAGCACCTACAATAAAGGCCCCTAAGCCTCCTTCCTCAGCCATGACCCCCCCCATGAGGTAGTCATAATTCTGAAAATCACCATGCCTTGGCCTCTCTTTGTGAATGTGGAGTGCCTGTAACTCTAACTAGCACATTGTTAATTCTATATTTTTAACTTTATAGGATGGAATGCACGTGGCTTTCTAGACTTGCCTTTTCACTCAGTATTTCATTTGTGGGAGTCCTGTGTGCTGACAGGTCCTGCTCTCGTCCATCCATTTTCCTGATGTTTTGTGATAGACCATCTTTCACTCATTTCCTGTTAATGGAATTTTTTTCCTAGAAGTTTTTTTTTTGTTTTTTTTTTTTTAATAAAACAGCATACTAGGAATAGTTTTGTATATACTTAGGAAAAATAGGCAAGTTTTCCAAATCTCAAAGTAGGATGTCAGAGCCCTTAGTTGGAAACTTCAAAATACTGAATTCCTGTTGTCCAACGTTCTTACCAGTACCTCACTACTTGGGGTTAAGGACCTCTTATCACAGTACAGAGTTTAGAGAGCTGTACTGCGGGTGGAATGTTCATTAGACTATAAATGATATTGAACAGATTTTTTTAAATTAGTCACACATTGGGAAATGGCAGGGATCCATTCTGAGCAGTGTGTCCTCGGTCATCTCATCATTGAGCAAACATGGCGTGTTCTGGCACAAACCTCGATGGGAAAGTAAGATCGCTGGTCTGCTGTGGACCGAAAGGGATTGCTCTGTTCACAGGAAACAAAGGTGATCTTCCTGCCTCAACAAAAAGGTGCAAACAGCTGGGTTACTGTCAGAAAAAGACAATCAACAGAACACCACAGACTGATGAGCAGAATCAACAAGAATGTGATCCTGGCCCTTCTAACCTCTATGAGCTCTGTATTGCTACTGTTTCAGCTCTAGTACTATGAGTACTACTTGTCAGCAAAGTGTGGAAAATGCAGATCAGGGGCCAGTGAGATGGCTCGGTGAATAAGTACCTGCTGCCAAGCCTGACAATCTGAGTTCCATTCCCAACACCTACATAACGGAAGGAGAGAGCTGATTCCCCAAAGTTGTCCTCTGACCTCCACACACACCAGGCCACAGCAAGTGCGACAGACAGATAATAGAATAAACACGAAATTTGAATTCAATTTAAAAACAACAAAAAACTAGGTGGTGTAATATGTTTAGAAGATACAGTAAAAATGTGATGTAAAAGATTAAAAGTGGTCCCCAGTCAATGGAACCAGAGTTGGAAGGTGCTCAGGCAGAGTCTGTCAGTGAGTGAGGACTGGGTTTAATGGTTGGGACACTGCCCTGCTCTGCTGGGGCAGCAAGCCCTGCACTCAATGCTAACTTTGTAAAAGCAAGGCTTTTTTTTTTTCCAATAATAAATTAACTTTTACTGTAACTCTTCGAATCTATAGATGACTTTTTTTTTTTTAAACATTTGGCTCCTTTGTAACACTTAGCATAAAACACAAGCACATTGTGAAATAATTCTGGCCGAGTGTGGTGGTGCATGCCTTTAATCCCAGCACTCAGGAGGCAGAGGCAGGCGAGCCTGATCTACATAGTGAGTTCCAGGACAGCTGGGGCTACAGGGAGATCCTGTCTCAAAGAAACCAAAATATATATATATATTTTTTTTCTTTGTATTATTTTGCTTTTAAAACTTTTTTTAAAAAAAAACTAAGATGCATACGCATAAGTCTCAGCTTACCCAAGGTCAGAATCATCCCTGTCACTCTTCTACCCTAGGTCTTGTCTTGGGGTCTTCAGGAGATCACACATGGAGGTCATCCATGATAAGAATTTTGTCCTCTGAACCCCTCCTGAGGACCTGCCAGGGTCTCTCCCTTAGATGTCAAGAATTTTCAGAATTACACACATGGCGGCTGACTTAGAGTTCCTCTTTTCATTGTAGATGTGCATGTAGTCAGACAACGCATCATGAGCAATCCTATCAATGAAATCCTTCCCACATTAGGACCGTGCTTTCTACCTCGTTAAGGACTGTGTGCAGAGCCTTCCACCAGCCCTTCAGCATGGATCCCCTTGGACACTCCTCCTTTTCTTCTCCCGAGGTTTCCTTTTCCTTTGCCTCTTTGCTCTTACCCTGTTCCAGTTCCAACAACTTGTCTGGAACTCAGGAGCGTCCTCTAGTTCTCAGCCCGCTAGGATAAAGCCTCTTGCCTTCTCAACCACAGCCTTGCGGATTTCTGCCTTCTTATCTTTGACAAATCCTTTGAAGTCATGGACCAACCTTCTGAGTGTCCTCTCCCAGGTGCCATCCACAGTCCTTAGTGACATCACCCCAAACTGATCCAATCATATGGGGTTAGTCTTCCAGCATCCTGTCTGCTCAGCGTCTTCCTCAGAGGCAACAATGGTCTGGGCAAAGGTCCTATTTAGACCTTAAAAACTCCCATAATTCCTTGATGCAATGACTGAATCAAAGAAGTCATGTTGGCTGAAGAAACACCACTTTAATGCTATGATAAAGAGTTATGTGACAAGCATTACTGACAATAAGCAAACCTTTTGCCATGCTCCTGACAATACTTCTATGTCTCATGAGTGGCAGAAAGATGTCTTTGGAGAGAGCCGAATGATCAGACTTCACATAGCCCCCTGGCAGTACATGGTTTACTGATCTGCTTGAAGGGCTTGGGGTTCACACTGTTCTAGGTCATAAAAGGGTTTCAGATGTAGCTGCCACATTCCATTGAGCAAGTTCATTACCTTATCAGTAAAAGCCCTGAAACCTGGCATTGACGTGGCTTCCTTATATAAGAAAGCCAGACATCTGTTTGCAGAACAGTTTCATCCATGCTAAAGATTTGCTGTTGCAAGCAATTTCCCTCCAGAGCCTGCCTAGCTGGAATTTCCCAGTGGCCTTCCACTGCCTTTGTGTCAGTTCTTGCAGGCCCACCCACCCACTTCTGTAGTATGTAATAAAGAACTATGGGGCTGGAGAGATGGCTCAGCAGTTAAGAGCACTGGCTGCTCTCCTGGAGGACCTGGGTTTGAATCCCAGCATGGCAGCTAACAATCGTCTATACCTCCAGTTCCAGGGGATCAGATGCCTCTTCTGTTCTTCCTGGTATTTGCATGACACAGGTGCACAAACAAACATGCAGGCATAACAGTCATACCCATAAAATTAAAAATAAATGAATAAACAATCAGAAAGAACGTCTTTGGATTCCTTAAACCACCTTAAGTTAATAGTAAATTAAACCTTCTCTTTCAACATTGAAAACAAACTCTGTTTTGCTTGTGATCTTTGTGATATAGAAAGGAGTGCCTGTCAGATCTGATCCTCAGTCAGCTCACTGGAGTTTCTCCATCCTTGATGGAGACTTCTGGAATTTTTATTAGTCTTTCTGTAGATCCTCTAGCAGATTCTGTCACTTCAAGATCAGAGCCACAGCAGCTGGGCTATGCCTAACTCAGAACCAATATCATCAGGGATCTTCTAACTTCACAGTCGTTAATCACTTTCAATGTCATTTCCACTTCAGTCACTCCATGTGGCCCCTTATTGACACCCTTGTGCTTGATTTACATCCCTGTTATTTGTTCATTATGGCCCAGTGCAGACAAAATCCACCTCAGATGTGACACGGCACACTGTTTTACAGTAAATTTTTAACTATAAAAAGAAGGCATACACTCTAAAATAATGATGAAATGTGTAGTATAGTAAATACATAAATCAGTACCATCATAGGCTATTATCAAGTGTTAAGTACTTAACATAACTGTATGTGCCACACTTCTGTGTGGTGATAGTGCATTGGGTTTGTTCACAGATGCGTCACCACCAACATGCGAGTAAGTCATTATGTTGTAGTGCTGGCTAAGGTCATCCTTTGCTGATAGGTTTTCAGTTCCATTGGTGATCTTGTTACAGAGTTCAGGACCACCGGGAAAGACTACCCAGACTCAAAAAGTTCCAACTCATCCAAATTAAGCTTTTACAATTTTATTATAATTTTAAAGAAAAATCCTCAGTGCAGGTGAGCTAGTAATCTTGGCAGTTGCCTTGAGGAGGAGAATGGAGGGGACAAGACATGGGGCTCAGACACGGCTGATTGGCAGCCACATGGCTGGGAGAAGGAAGCTTTAGAGAAAGGAAAGAAATACAAGATGCTGGGGGCAGCCCAAAGCCTTAAAGAAAGCATGCTTACAAAAGAGAGCTGTAAAGAAAATGAGAAATTACGCTTCCCTGAATTCTTCAGGGAAGGGAACAAACTCACGGACTACATGGCTATAGCCGGTCTGGAAGTTCTGCCCTCGTAGGCGGGGTTCCAGGCAGGAAAAACTCACTATTTCTTTAACACACTAGGTATTCCGCCCATCTATTTAGCATAATCCACCTTCCTAGGGGTAGTCCTATGACCAGATGACCGACCAGTTAAACTTACACAAAATGGAGGGGCTCAGGGGATTACAATCGCTTAGTGCATGGAGTCCATCATTGACATATGTTCTGCGGTGATTTCCTCTCATTTGTGTGATTCCTTGTCGGAACTTTCTTTTTTCTTTTTTTTCTGTTCAATTCTTAGTTCTTTATGCCACCTGGATACTACATTTTGACAGTATTCTATTATATAAAATATCATTTTAAATTAATTTTTTCTGAATGGAAATTTAGTTTGATATCTAGTCTTTTCTTTTTCTTAAAGTTTTTTTATTGTCTTTTTGAGATTTTTATACAATACAGTTTGATGTATTTAGATCCTCTTCCCCAGCTGCACCAATTTAACGTAGTCTACCACATAAAAAATATGACCTAGCACTGGGAAATGGCTGGGGGCACCGACAACACCATGTACAGTAGCAGGGATGACAGAGTATGTGGGCTCCAGTCGGGGGGTGAGGGGTGGGTTATGGGAGGGTGCCATTTGGGAAGTGGGTATATAGATGAATAAGATTGTGTGGGATGTTCTGTATGATAGACACACAGAAAAATCAACAAATTTTTTAAAAAAGACATACTTGAAGAGGTAAAAAAAAAAATTACTTCATGTTAATTAGTGGAGGTGATAGACATTACCATTGAAATCTACCTGATGACTTTATATCCATGCTCAGGTGCCAAGGAACTAAGTGTAACCAACTGTGACTACTATTAATCAGATGCATAGAAATTAAAGACACATGTGCAAGCATCTAAGTGTTAATAGCATTAAAAATGTAGGAAAGAGCATATTTTAAAATGAAATGGAGATCTTCTCTAAAGGGTAAAAACTCATCCAATTTTGTGTCTTACAGGGTTTATACTGAGTTCAAAATTGTATAACTGTATTAACTCAACTGTGAACCTGAAAATTTACAGACACCTTTGAAAGAGATGTATCCTTGCTCTGGAGTGTGTTACTGAATATGTTAAAGCTGTGATGAAATGCTTCTTCTAATCATGTGGTTATTAAATTTTTAAAAATTATAAAAAGAAATATGACCTAGAGAGTCTTATTTGCATCCCCAAATGTCCTTCAGTGTGGGTCTATCCACTGCAGCCTGGTCAACCTACAAAGTCCCATCCCTGTGAGAGACTGTCTCTCCATCTTCCAGCAGCCATCTGTTAACAAAAACCTCCTTAGGTTGGGTTGGGATTCCATACCTACTTCCCCAGGTCTGTCCTGGGATTTTGTTTTGTTTGAGCTTGTGGGACTTGGGCATGCTGTCACCATCGCTGAGAGTTCATATGAGTAATTGACCAGCTGTCTGGAAAACTGTTTCCTTGTGGTCATCCAACACCTCTGGCTCTTATGATCTTTTTGTACCCTCTTCCTCAATGATCCCTGACCCTTGGGAAGCAAAAGTTTAAAATAGGTGTGCTATTCAGGGATGAGCATTCTGCAGCCTCTTGTTCTCTGCATATTGGCTAATCATAGGTTTCTGTATTAATCACCATCTGCTGCATTAGGAAACCTCTCTGGTAAGAGCTGAAAGACACATTAATTTTGTGTCTAGAGGTTGCATTGCATTGAAAACATGTCACTTAGGGTTAAGTGTCTCACTGGCACTTGTGCTCTGTGTCTGACCAGTTGTGGAATTCATAAAGAAACAAGTTTGTTTTCCAGACAGTTGGACAGTTACTTCAAATGAACTTGCAGCAATGGTGACAGCATGTACAAGACTTACATAAGCTTAAACCAGACAAAATCCCAGCATAGAAGTGGAGAAGTGGGTTAGAAACCCCAATCCTAGCTGAGGAGCCATAGGCAACTGATAATTAATGGGAGAGTGGGGTTTTCTTTAAGGGTATGATGCTGGGTAGTTTAACCGGGCCTCAGTGCTTTGATTCACACCAAAGGACACTGAGGACACAAATACGACTCTCTCTCTCTCTCTCTCTCTCTCTCTCTCTCTCTCTCTATATATATATATATATATAAAAATATATTGTATGAAATTCACAGAAATTCAATAAAAAATAATGAGTTGATTCTAAAACCTTTCTTGAAAAGGAATCAATAAACTTTTTTACTCCAGAATTTTTTATGAACGTGCATGTTTAAAGTATCTTTAATGATTTTCAATCTGTTAGAACTGTTATTTTTATTGCTTCTTATGTTTTTGTATGTTTTGGTAGTAAGTGCCTCTTCAAGGTGGTTCCTCATCTTTTGGACATAAGCTTATAAATCTTGGCAGCTTTTCTCCTATCTGGTATTACAAGATGCTATAGATTTCACAAGGTGCATTTTTTTCATCCTAGATCTGGAAACACTGATTTCAGTGAAAATTGTGATATCCACAGATCACAACCTAGGGGACACTGGTAATCCCTGAAGCTCAGTGATCATTTCTAGACCTCTTCAGACAATAGGGGTTTCTTTTTTTAATATTTTATTTATTATTTATTATTTTATATGCATGAGTGTATTGCCTGTATGTATGTAAATGCACCCGTGTCATGCAATGCTCATGGAGGTCAGAAGACGGTGTCAGATCCCCTGGAACTGGAGTTACAGATATTTTATGTATATGAGTGTATTGCCTGCATGTATGTAAATGCACCCATTTTATGTAATGCCCATGGAGATCAGAAGAGGGTGTCAGTTCCCCTGGAATTGGAGTTGCAGATCGTTCTTAGCCTCCATGTAAGTTGGGTGTTGGGAACTGACCTCAGGTCCTCTGCAAGAGCAGCCAGGGCTCTTAACTGCTGAGTCAACTCTCCAGCTCCACAATAGGCATTTCTCATGTTTGAAAACAGATATATCATGAATCAAATAAAAAATTTCAATTTATATCAAAATTCCAAACTGTCATGCAAGAAGATTAGGGGTTACCATACCATTTTAGTAGCAAGAAAAAACCTGGACAAGGCAAAAAATGATAATTCCCGGGGCTGAAGAGATGGCTCAGAGGTTAAGAGTACTGGTTGTTCTTGCAGAAGACCCTGGTTCAAATCCCAGTAGCCAAGGCTAACAACTGTCCATAAGTCCTCCAGTTCCAGGGGATCCAACGTCCTCTTCTGTCCTCTGTGGGCATTGCACGACACAGGTGCATTTGCATTCATGCACACAAAACACACATACACATAAAATAAAATAAAACAAAAAGAAAAAATTACCTTGGATGTGTAAGAGAAGTTAGGTCCCAAGAAAAGACATTGGTCCTGAAGAGACAGACTGATATAAAGATTCATAGCTAACAGGAGTGGAAAGCTAAGAGCAGTCAGGTCCATGGGAGCCAGGGCAGCTAGGAAGCCTTGATTGTACCTGAAAAATTGTTGGAGATTTTGTGGACAAGCCTGAGAGATGAAAATGCCATAGACAGTCAGTGGTGAAAGATTGTCACACTTTAGTGAGGTGTGGGTTTAGGCGTGAGACGTCCCCATGCACACGTGTATGAATGCTTGTTCCAGATGGCAGCACTGTCTGGGGAGACTGTGCAACCTTTAGGACATGCTGTCAGGCACAGGCTTTTTGAAGGTTGTCCCACTGCCAGCTCTGGCCTAGCTCTCTGCATCCTGGTCTGCACTATGTAAAGTAGAAGTTGTGAGCTCCCACACCACAGCAGAAACTGCTCCAGCCTGCCTTCCCTGATCTGACTGCTTAGAATCCCTGACACTGTGAGCCAAAACAAATCCCTCCTCTCTCCAGTTGTTCTATCATGCATTCTATCACAGTCATGAGAGAAGTAATTAATGCAGTGAGTCTGGGCTCTAGTTGTACCAGGCTCTCTCAGCAAACAGTGGAGAAAATCCCTTATGCTGAGCAACAGGAGAGGAATTAAGCATTCTGGAATTTGCTAGGACATTTTCTTCTTAACAATTTTTTTCTGCAGGAGAAAGTATGTAGCCAGAGCTGAACTTGCTGGGGTTCTATCAAAGCCAAACTGATCTGGGGAAGGGAACACCCAATTCCAGATGACTTTAGATGTGCTAACATTGTACTTAAGGGAAAGGAAAGGGACATGTGAAGCTCACAGGCCAGGGCAGAGGCTCACTGAAAGACCTAATCATAAGGTATTTAGAACACTTCCCTTCCCTTATAATTACATTAGTTCCTTTTACTCTGTGCACTGTTTTATTCTATCAAGAAAACATTTTAAAAATATTCTAAAAGGCAACACATTTGAAAGGGATAGAATAAACACTAGACTCACACTCCGATATGGCCAAAAGTTGGAATGATCACCCTGGAAACGTAAAAACAATTGTGTTGAATATATTAAAACTCTGACAGATAAAGTAGACAACGTGCAGAGCAATGGACTAACATCCGCAGAGGCACAGATTCTAGGACGTGTTCACAAAGAACTGTTGGAGACTGAAGTTATTTTAACAAAATGAGGCATGTCTTTGATAAGAAATCCCAACCCAACCTAAGAAACTTTTGGCAATTGATGGCTGCTGGGAGGGGGAAAGACAGTATCTTATAAGGATGGGATTTTTGCAGACAAAAATTGGACTCTGCAGGTCATATTTTATATGTATATATATATGTATATATATATGAGAGTACATTAAATTGGGTGAGGGGTAGCTGGGGGAGGTGCAGAGAGAGGAGTAGGTCTAAGTATATCAAACTACAGTGTATGAAAAACCTCAAAAAGTCAATAAAAGTAAAATAAAATAAATTATATTTCTAACATTAAAAATAAAATAAAATAGTGTATGAAAGCAATGAAGCCAGATGTCTTGAAACCTCAAATAAAAGATAATTAATAAAAAGATGTGGCCAAGGTAAGACTCTCTGGTCTTTCGTATATTTCAGCTAAAATCCCCAAAACTAAAATGAAAGAAAAAACTCTGAAAAAAGGAGAACAGAATATTTAAGACTATGGGATGGCTCTAGCAGATTAGACATAATGCGATTCTGAGAAGGGGAAGAGAATCAGAAGACACACAAGAAGAAATAATGATTCAACATTTCACTCAAATTGTCAGACAGAATCACAGATTCGGAAAGCTCAGAAAACATCGAACAGAATATGTGCCAAAAAGTGACCCCTAGCTGGGTTTCTTAATCCCAGCCCTCGGGAGGCAGAGGCAGGCAGATCTCTGTGAGAGAGAGAGCAGCCTGGTCCACATAGTGACTTCCAGACAGGATGGGACTAGGCATACCCTGACAAAAAATTTAAAAGTAACACAGGCATATTATTTTAAACTATAGGAATAACAAAGATACTGAAAAATGCTGAAAAAAATTTGGATGGAGTGGAAATCTTACTCACAGTAGAACAAAGATAAAACTTAGGTCACCTTCTGTGGTGGTTTGAATGAAAATGTCCCCATAGGCTTCAAGTATTTGGACATTTTGTCCCTAGATGATGGCACTGTTTTGGGAGGTTTTAGAAGGTGTGGCTATCCTGGAGGAAGCATGTCACTAGGGGTGGGCTTACAGAGTTCTTAAGCCTCACCAGATCTCCAGTCAGTCTCTTGCTTCCTGTGCCTGCGTGATGATGTGAGAGCTTAGCTTCTGCTGCTCCTGCTCCAGCCACCTCCAGCCACCATGCCTCCCTGCCATGACAGACTGTAAATCCCCTGGAACCGTAAGCTCAAATAAATTCTTCCTCTGTAAATTGCTTGAGTCAGTGTTTCTATCACAGCAACAGAAGAGTGACTAAGACACCTTCTCTTCAGATGAAATATTTAAAGAGTTTAAACAACAACAACCACCTAGAATTCTTTGACTTGTAGAATTATCCTTTGAAGAAAAACAAAGATATTCCAGAGGAAAAAAGTCAGGAGTATACCAGAGTCCCATAAAACAACACATGACTCTTGGGTTCCCACCATAACTTGATGGTAAGACCCTATTGCTGAAGATACCACACACTTTGGTCAGAGGACATGGAGAAATCAAGTTGACATTGAGCAGAAAGCTGCCTCCTGGTTGGCTGGCTTTCACAGTGCTGGAAGGTGTGATGCAGGCTGCTGGGAGAGAAAAGTTAACAGCAGTCTTACCAAGCCATGAACTCTGTGAGCTCTCCGATAATGACTGGTATGGCAAAATATGTCCAGGAGTGCAATGGTGGCACACACACTGTGGGAGTAACCAACTGCTTCCTGACTAGATTTAACGCCTGCTTTAGAGGAGGAAGCCCATGCCTGGTACTGTCAATCTGGTGAAGAACTCATGTCTGAGGACCTCATATGTCTCAGGGGTGAATCTACTACTATTTTGCTAAGTGGACAGAGTATCAAACTGCACTCTAAATTTGTATCTCTATACTGTGACAAAGCACAGAGGATAAGTTTTTGTGTTTATTGTGCTCAGCCACAATGGGACATCTCTATCACACCCTTTCCCGCCATAGCTCAGGGACTGTCTCAGAAGTTTGGTTGGAAAGACTGTAAAAGCCAGAGGTCAGAGGACAGGAAAAAAACACTATCTTCTGGTCATGGCAGGTCTGCTGCACTCAAAAACTCAGGAGTTGAGGTTGCCTATACAAGACTTACTCAAGATCAGGTCAGTGGAGGTTGGAGGGGCTCCTCACCCCTGGCTGAGGAGCTATTGATAGTCGATGGCCTTTGGGGAAGGGAGAATCAATTTTCTTTAAGTGTGGCCTCTGGTAGATCAATAGTGCTCCAGTGGATGGTCCCACACTGTGGCTGTATGGGCATCACAAATTGGACTCAGTGGGTTATAAAATAAGAAGACACCGACTTCAGAGGTGGTGGGAAATGGGATTGGATATGGGATGACTTATGGGGTGAAGTAGAGGGTGCACCCATGTTGTACAATGCCCAGAAAAGGGAGTCAGATCCCCTAGAAGTGGAGTTATGGACTGTTAGCCACCATGTGGGTTCTGGGAACCGAACTCAGTCCCTCTGGAAGAGTAGACAGTGCTCTTAACAGCTGAGCCATCTCACCAACTCCTATATTAAAAAAAAAAAAAATATCCAGAACCCTGGAAAAACCATTAGAAAAGGATTTTTTAAAAAGAGACATACTAAGGGAAAAGAAAAAATGATATAAAATATCCAATGAGGACCAAAGGAAGTCAAGAAAGATTAGAAGAATAAAACAGTCTAAGAAATAACAAATAGAAATCATAATAATCTTGGTCAGCACTAAACAGCTCTATCAGAAGCCAGCATGAACTCCACTGGAACAACGTACCAAGGAAAGACAAAGGTTCTCAGGGCAAAAGAAAAGCAAAACTCAAAGTGAATTAAAGAAAGATGGGTGCTAACAACTCTTCATAACCTAAGTTCCAGGGGATCTGACACCCTCTTCTGGCATCCAAGGGCTCCAGGCACACACGCGGAGCATTTACATACATGCAGGCAAAACACATAAAAAAATAAAATCTTTTTTTAAAAAATCACTAAAATTTTAAAATATTTTGAATTAAATGAAAATGAAGCATCAAAATCGCAGGACACAGCGATTGCGTGCTTACAGCGAAATTTAAGCACCAAATTTCCATATTAGAGAAGATGAAAAATGTATAATCAATGATGTAAAATTGTACTGGAGGAAACTAGAAAAAAAAAGAACCAATTAAGTATGAAGTAAAGAAAAGAAAGCAAAAAAGCAAAAGCTAAAATGCAAAATCAATGATATTGAGACCAGGAACTTAATAGTGAGAAAATCAACAATACCGAAATCTGTTTCTTGAAAAATCGATTAGATTAATAAATCTTTTGTAGACTAATTACAAAAAAGAGAGAAGGGACACAAAGTCGTCATTGTGATAGTGAGAGGACTTTGACTCGGAGTATCCAGGCACTGAAGCAGGAGACGCCACCCAAAATCTACACCCACCAATCTGGTAAACTAAATAAAATGAAAATTCCTTAAAACATTTTTGTTGTTGTTTGAGACAGGGTCTCCCTGTAGCCCCAGCTGGCCTGGAACTTACTATGTAGACCAGGCTGGCCTTGATCTCACAGAGATCCCTCTGCTTCTGCCTCCTGAGCACCACCATTAAAGGTACATGCCACCATGCCAGGCTTCGAAAGATAATTTTAAAAATCACACACAAAAAACTGGAAGTCTGAATGGGGCTATCAATAATTAATAATTTTCTAGCTGAGTTCATTGGTGAATTCTACCATTTTACATTGAGGGCTGCAAGAATTCAGTAACTTTCATTCTTGTTCTAACACACCCTCTGACACATGATAGAAATCCTGGATACCAAGGAGCTAACAACCATCCATCACTTTCTCTGTACAGATATGAGTGGGTTTTGCTTTGGGGATACTAGAATGTATATGCATTCCTAACAATGTTTTCACTTTTACTTTTGAGAGAGGGTCTCCCTAAGCTGCCCTGACTGGCTTTGAACTCATGTTTCAGCCCAGATAGGCCTTCAGCTTGCAATCCTTCTGCCTTAGCCTCTGGAAAGCTGGAGACACAGGCTTGTGCCATCGGGCTCGCTTGGACACCAGTTCTTAAGTTGAAGCAAGCCTCCAACAAGCAATACATTTCCCAAAACGTTTAAGACTTTTGTTCAAGCCTTTTGTCCTTGGAGTTCATCTGACTAAAGTCTCTGTGCTGTAGTTTGAACTACTTTCTGTATGCCTCATGAGGCTGCCAGCTCTACATAAAGCAAATTGTAATTATTTTATTTTGCATTCAGTTACTAAGGACTTCTCTCAAATATGTTTTTTTCATAATTATGCACAGTATCTACATAGTAACAAAGTCAAATTTATGAAAACTGACTGACTTCAGCAGGTACATTTTAACTCTCCTGTAGCTTTTTCCTCTCTTTGAGAGTAAACTTTTAAAAATTAATATTACAATGTATTTATTTACTTATTTAGTGTGTGTGTGTGTGTGTGTGTGTGTGTGTGTGTGTGTGTGTGTGTGCTCATGCATGCCATAGTGCATAGGTGGAGGCCAGAGGTCAGTGTGGGGGAGTCAGAACTATCCTTCTACTGTGTGGGTCCTGGTGATGGGAATCAGATTGTTAAGCTTGATGGTAAGTAGCACTTTTACCCGCTAAGCTGTCTTGATGGTAAGTAGCACCTTTACCTGCTAAGCTGTCTTGATGGTAAGTAGCACCTTTACCTGCTAAGCTGTCTTGCAGCCCAGTAGTAAGCTTCCGTTGTTGTTGTTTAGTTTTTAGTCATCTTAATTTGAATACAGGAAAATATGTGCATATGCAGTTCTTTGACAAATAGTGTTACATGTAGTTTCTTCAGCATCTTTTTCTCTCAGCTATACACCCTGCATTTTACTTTAGGGCTACTTATATTTTTCTATACTCTATTCAACCTCACAGTATATATGAATAATGTATTTACTTAATCAGTGTCCTGTGAACGAATATGCAATTTTTTGTTTTGTGAAGCTACAGGAAAGACCCCTGTATGTGCATCTTTTAGAATTTTTGCTATAATTTTATAATTTGTTCAGTTTTGTAAGGGGCATATTTCTAGCTTTTTCAAATGCCTGATGATTTTCTTAGTTTTGATAGTGTGATGGATTATGTAAATGGCTTTTCCATTTGTGAACCAACCCTCTTATTTCTAGGCTATCTTTCTTTGGTATAATGGCTTCTTAAAATGTAGCCCTACTTTGCTTTACTTTTGAGCTTTTTTATCCACATTCATTATGAGGTTGGTCTGTGCTTTTCTATTTTGGTTCAGTTTGGGACAGATTTTTGGGAGAGATGTCATATTTCTGTTATAATTTTAGATGGCATCTAGCATCTGATTCCTCACAATGTTGACCCCAGGCCAGACCTCTTCCATCTCCTCCAGATCCATCTGTCCAGCTATCTTTCTAACATCCTGCACATTGAATACTGAGCTCCTGCCCTTCGCACACCTGATCCTCTGCAGTCAGGGTGTCCCTGGTCAGGTGTAGTCCAGCATTAAGGTTGCTCAGGTAATGACCATGGATGCTACTGACATTCCACACATCCCAGCTGAGCTTGGTGCAAGGGCGATTCCCTCATGCTTACCGTCATGCCAATAAATCTCCCTTGCCAAGCCACCACTTCCTCCCACAGCAAGAGTTCATTCATCTTATTTTTCTCTGTTTCTGCTCATGAAACTTTCAGCACAGCAGTGAGGCTGTACTTTATAAACCAAGGTGCAAGAAATCTCTATTGAAATTCACCCCTCACACAACTCCAGCTGATGCCCTCACTGTGCACCGGCCATGCAGGCCCTGTGTGATTACCCCCTGTTTCCTCGGCCCCTCCTGTCCACTCCGGTCAACTTGATACCTGTTAAATATGACGACTCTTCTTTCTGGGTGGCTTCCCCTCTACCATCCACAAAGCTCTCTTCCTTCAATCTTTAAGATGTCACTTTCTCAGTGAAACAGGCTTTTCTTGCTTTCTTATTTTCTACTCCAAGGATTATGTATAGACAACAGAGAGTGTTTATTTATTTATTGGTTCACAGTCTGTCTTGGACCTGAAGGGCCTTTGATTTGCTTGTTTTGTTCACTGTAGCATTTCTCTGCTCTTAGGAGAGCACTGAGCTCGTGGTGTCATTTAATAAATAGCTGTTAATTTTGTTGCTGGGGGACCAACCTAGCAGGTCACTGTCACATAGCTACTGCTGGTGTTGGTATGCTAACATTTTAAGACGCTTGCTTCTTTGTACATGAGTAAAATTGTTCTATAAAATCTGTCCTTATGCAATTCTCTTATTTAAAATTTCTACTCAACTTCTATGAATTTCATACAGTTATTTTGATCAGATTTAGAGCTTCCCTCTTATCTGTACGCCTCTTACTGTCCCCTGTCCAATTTCATGTACTCTGTCATTTATATTAAGGCCTACTGAGTCAAAAACATGTTCCCAAGTACCCTTGTGGGTGTATCCACTGAACCCTGTGTGACCTAATGTTGCATCACAACCTTAAAGAAAACTGACTGTCCTCTCCCATAAACTATCAGTCACCAAGAGTTCCTTTGCTAAGGTTGGGGGCTTCTTATTCATGTCCTCACTTCTATGCTGGGATTTTGTCTGGCTTGGGCTTGTGTGGATTTTGTTCATGCTGTCACCACTGCTGTAAGTTCACATGACTAACTGCCCAGCTGTCTGGAAAACTCTATACCCGTGGTCATCCACCATGGCTGGCTCTTATAATCTTTCTTCCACCTACTTCCAAAATGATCCCTGAGCCTTGGGTGGCAGAAGTTTGCTATAGGTTTCTTATTCAGGGATAAGCACTCTGTGGTCTCTCATTAGCCAGGTGTGGCCCTCTCATTTAATCACCAGCTGCATACGCAATTCTTGCTTGACTTAGTTATCAAAGGAAGTTGAGAAGTGTTTCTTCTTTACCTACATTTACCGAACATTTTTGTATAATTGGAATTGAAAGCAAAGCTTCCAAACTTTAAGTCTGATTTGGGGAATATTGTAATAAATATATAATTTAAGTCTTTCGCTTGTCTCTATGAGCAGTTAAGTCAAAATGTCTCTGTAAGACTAGTAAATGTTTAAGATTTCACATGTACTGGTATGTGTGTGTGTGTGTGTGTGTGTGTGTGTGTGTGTGTGTATGTGTGTGTGACCATTTATATTAAAACTAGTTAAAATTTAATAAAATTGACAACTCAGTTTCTCTCATGCTCTGGCCTCATGTGGTCCATCACTGCCATATTGGACATCACAGATACAGAGTTTTTCCCTTCTCCCAGGGTGTTCTTCCTGGAAGATCTGGGTTATAAATGACTCATTCCCAGAACATTGCATTAGAGAGGCTGTTTTCTCTGAGTATACAGTTGGAAGCAACATCCCCCACCTACAGTGATATCATTGTTTCTGTCACAGTCCCATCACCTCCTGATCTGATTTCTCAGTATCCCTGTTGCTGACACACGTATCTCATAAGAGCCAGGACAATTCTGACTTATTCATTACAGAAACCCTGGAGTACATACAGTACCTGCTCAGAGAAGGTACTCAAAAATGCATATTAAATGAACTGAATGGCTGGAAATGCCACCATTGGCAAGGGAGAATTATAGCTTAAAAACAAGAAGAAAGCTGTGATAATATTATTTTGTCCTTTCCATCCATCACTAGTGTCCCGGGGGTTTTTTCTTGCTTGATTTCATTGTTTTGTTTTTGTTGAGACAGTATCTTACCATGGCTGACCAGAAACCCATGATCTAGACCAGATGGGCCTTGAACTCAGGGAGCTCCCCCAACCTCTGCCTCCCTAGTGCTGGAATTAAAGAAGTGTGCCACAACTCCTAGCTTAATGTCTCTTTTGAGTGTTAATGTTTTTTCTTGTGCTTTCTTGTTCTTTTCTTTTGTTAACTTATTTACCACTCACCAAAGTGTTTCCAAAAGCACAGTTTTTCCTTTTCTAACACTCAGTAGTGCACACTTGCTTGGTCTGTGCTTTGACCTTATACACTTTCTCCCACTGTCTTTAGGGTTTGCTATGCTGATCTTGTACTAAGTTTGTCAATCAACTTAGCTCAATGCTATGAATGACTTTCTTTAATATAAACAAAAACGTATTTAAGTCTCCTTGACTTAATCCTCTTACAGGATACTGTAAGTCTAGATATATAGCCCACTTTACAAAATTATTGAAACTTCCGTGTTTTATTTGATCCATGAGGCAGCAAGAAGAGTGGGAGCTTTTTCTTGAGGGGAAACAAAGAGAGTTCCTTTATTATTTTTCTAAGTTCAAAATGTCTGAAGCTGCTTTTAATTATCCTACATCAGGATGAGAAAGGTTTTTTTTTTTCCCTGAATATTGCATATTCTTTGGAATTTGATAAAACTTGCTCTAAAGTGTGAGATTTAGATAGATGAGGGTGGGAATATTCAAGTGTGTTTGACAAAAATGTCATTTTCAAAATTATTGGGTGAAGTATTCCATGTGGCCACCAAAAGTTTAACCAGGATACTTATCTAATCCCTAAAAGATTTTAGGGTTACCTCTTCAGAGGGGGGACTGTTAGAGTAGCAAAAAGCCCCTAAAAATAAAAAAGAAAGAGTACACGATGTTCACAAAGTTGTCTGGAAAAACTGATGAGGAGATATGAGAGGAGCTGGAGGGGAGGGAGTGGGCATGGATTTGATGAAAACACCTTATATGTGTGTATGAAATTTGTTTTTAAAGTTAGAAAAAAAACACTTTAACCAGGGATGTGTCACGTGGACAGGACGTTGGGGCGGTCCTGACAGAAAAGAGAGCAAAGAGGAGAAAGCTGCTTCTCTGCTGGTCTTAGAGTCTTCCTCTAGAGCTGTGTATTCACGGAGCCCAGCAGGGACCCTGTGGCCAGAGAGCAGTGTCTTGTAAGTCCCCACCCCAGCACCGCACAATGGAACACAGAAGAGAAGGCTTAGGGAGACCATGCCCATTTTGTTTCTTTGTTTTGTTTTGTTTGTTTTGTTAGGTCTCTCATAGCTCCAACTGGCCTGGAACTCACTGTGTAGACCAGGTTGGCCTCAGTCTCACAGAGATCCACCTGCCTCTGCCTCCCCAGTGGTAGGATTAAAGGTGTGTGCCTCCATGCCAGGTATGAGACCATGTCTTAACAGCTGTTGGCCCTCTCACTGAAGCAAAGGTTGTAACAGCCCAGGTTGTGTGCCCATGAAGCTAGCCTCTGACCATTCTGTTCTATGTTTGGATTTCATTCCCTGGAGGATGCCAAGAAATGAGCTAAATGCAGTGAATAAAACAAAAACGACATGAGAGGGTAGGTTCTGACTTCCATTGGTGTAGTGGCTCTGATCTCAGCAGACCACCAGAGAGTGTGGAGTTCTAGGCTCCCTCTGGTCTCCATCTGGCATAGGGGCTGAGAATGCAGGGGACTGACTCAGAGTGCCTGGATCCTGCCCCACGTGGTGAAGGAAACCTGAGTGTACCTGATTGGAACCTGAATTGGGCTTCTGTGGGTACTCCTGAATAGCTGATCTGAAGCCATCGGTTCCCTCCAAATTAAACCTGAGAGAACCTGAACCCTGTACCAACCAGCTTCACATAACCAATAAAGGATCTAGGCACCCTGATAATACAAACAGAAGCATACTTCAACTTAATTCTCATATCAGAATCATAAAGAACAAAAGAAATTCACATGCCAAAATCACAATGAAAGAATTATAAAAATAGAAAGCCAAAACACTATGTCCCCACCAAACTCCAGCAATCCTGTAGAAGAGTTCTACAAGGAGAATCCTCTAGAGATAACCCAGGACACTGAATTTAAAAGAACAATGATAAACATGATCAAGGAATTCAATGAACTTAAGGAACACATGAACAAACAAACTAAAGAGTTAAAAGAAGATAGGGATAAACTTCTGAATGAATTCACAAAAGAGATAGAGACATTGAAGAAAACTCAGGCAGAAATGAAGAAGGAAGTACAAAACTCAATAAGCCAACTTGAAACAACAATGAAATGGAAAACAGAATATCAACACTGGTGGATAAAGTTGAAGAATTGGGCCACTCAAGTAAAGATTATGGAAAATTAAAAAAAAAAACAAACACAGGAATGGAATATGCAAGAGACGTGGGACACCATGAAAAGACCAAATCTACAGATCATAGGAATAGAGGAAGGAGAAGAATTTCAGGTTAGTGGTGTTCACCAGATCTTAAACAGAATTGTAGAAGAAATTTTCTCAAAATGAAGGAAAGACATCCCCATACAAATACAAGAAGCACATAGAACACCAAATAGGATCAAAAAAGAAACTCCCCACAGCATATCATAGTAAAAACACTAAATGTACAGAACAAAGAGAGAATACTGAAAGCAGCAAAAGAAAAACAAGTCACATACAAAGGAAAGCCCATCAGAATTACAGCTGACTCATCAATGCAAACTATGAAAGCCAGAAGAGCCTGGGTCAAGGTATTTCTAGTTCTGCATGACAATAGATGCTAGCCCAGAACACTTTACACATCAAAAATGTCTATTAGAGTTGAGGGGGAAAGAAAAATGTTCCATGATATGAATAGCCTGAAAGAATACATGTCCACAAAACCAGCCCTTCAAAGAATACTTGAAGCAATACAGAGAGCAGAGAGAGGAACAACTATACCACAGGGGCAACAACAACAACAAAAATAAACAAAGGAATAAATGAGGAAACACAAAATTAGACAAAGAACAAAAACAGCAATCAAAATGACAGTAACCAATACACATCTTTCAATAATAACCTTAAATAGCAATGGACTGAAATCTCCAGTCAAAAGATGCAAGCTAAGTGAATGGATAAAGAAACAAAATCCATCTCTTTTCTGTCTGCAAGAAACCCATCTCACCTTCAAGAACAGGCACTACCTTAAGTTAAAAGGATGGAAAAGAATATTCCAAGGAAAATGGCACTAAGAAACAAGCAGGGGTTGCAATTCTAATATCTGACAAAATAGACTTCAAAGTAAAACTAATCAAAAGAGATAAGGAGGGTCACTTCATTCTGATCAAAGGAAAAGTTAACCAAGAAGATATTAAAATCCTTAACATATATGCACCAAGCTCTTGTGCACTCAAATTCATTACAGATTAACCCCAACTCAATAATAATAGGAGACTTCAATACCCCACTTTCTCCATTAGACAGGTCAACTGGACAAAGAATAAACAGAGAGATGTATGAATTAAATGATACCATACATCAAATGGACCTAGCAGATATCTTTTGATTATTCCACCCAAACACCAAAGAATACACTTACTACTCAGCACCACATGGAACTTTTTCAAAAATTGATCACATACTAGGTCACAAAACAAACTTCAACAAATACAAAAAAACTGAAATAACTCCATGCATTCTATCAGACTACAATGCAATAAAGCTCAAAATCAACACCGGACAAAGCCCTAGTCACTACCTGAACTCGTGGCAGTTGAACAACACACTGCTAAACAACGAGTGGGTCAAAGGAGGAAAAGGACAATACAATAAAACACAACACAACCTCTGGGACACACTAAAAGCAGTCTTAGGAGGGAAGTTTATAGCTCTAAGTGCCTACATTAAAAAATTAGAAAGAGCCCAAATAAATGACCTAACACAGCAACTCAAGACACTGGAAAGGCAAGAACAAATGAAACCCAAACCCAGCAGAAGAAAAGAAAACCCCAAAATTGGAGCAGAAATTAATGAAATAGAAACAAAGAAAGCAATACAAAGAATTAATGAATCTAAGAGCTCGTTCTTTGTAAAGCTAAAGAAGATAGACAGATCCTTAGGCCAGTTAACCAAAAGAAAGAAAGAGCAAATCCAAATCAACAATATCAGAGATGAAAGGGGAAACATCACAACAGACACCCAAAATATCCAGACCATTACAAAAGAATATTTTAAAAACCTATGTGCTACTAAATCTGCAAGTCTAATAGAAATGGATCAATATCTGAAATCATGGGACCCACCAAAGTTAAAACAAGAAGAGATCAATATTTTAAACAGACCCATACATATGTGGAAATTGAAACAGTAATACAAAGCCTACCAACTAAAAAAAGCCCAGGCCCAGATGGATTTACAGAAGAATTCTGCCAGACATTTAAGGAAGACCTCCAACCAATACTAAATTATTAAAACAATAGAAAATTAAATTATTCAAAATGATAGAAACAGAAGGAGAATTCCCAAACTCCCTCTATGAAGCCAGCATCACTCTAATACCCAAACTGGGTAAAGACACAACCAAAAAAGAAAACTAGAGACCCATATCCTTAATGAACATAGATACAAAAATTCTCAACAAAATACTTGTAAACTGCAAACAGACACACATTAAAAAGATCATTTACCCAGTAGGCTTTATCCCAGTGATGCAGGGATGGTTCAATATAAGTCAATAAACATCATTAACCATATAAATGAACTCAAAGACAAAAACCACATTGTCATCTCAATAGATGCAGAAAAGGCTTTTGACAAAATTCAGCATGCATTTATGTTCAAAGTCCTAGAGGGAACTGGACTGGAGCGAACATACCTCAACATAATTAAAGCTGTATGCAGTAAACCCACAGTCAACGTCATTCTAAATGGAGAAAACCTGGAAGCATTCCCATTAAAATCAGGAACCAGACAAGGATGTCCACTATCTCCACTCCTTTTCAACATAGTGCTTAAAACACTTGCTAGAGCAATAAGACAGGAGAAGGAAATTAAAGGAGTACTAATTGGAAAAGAAGAGATCAAATTATTACTTTTTGCAGATGATGATACTCTACCTAAGAGATCCCAAAAGTTCCAATAGAAAACTCCTAGAATGCATCAACACTTTCAGTATAGTGGCCAGTTATGAAATCAATCTACAAAAATCAGTAGCCTTTCTATGTATCAATAACAAGCAATTAAAGAAAGAATACAGGGAACTTCTCCCATTCACAATTGCTGAAAAAAAATCTTGGAATAAATCTGACCAAAGACACCAAAGATCTCTACCATGAAAGTTTTATATTGTTAAAGAAAGAGACTGAGGAAGACACCAGGTGATGGAAGGACCTTCCATGCTCATGGATTGCAAGAATTAATATTGTGAAAATGACCATCCTACCAAAAGCAATATATAGATTCAGTGCAATCCCAATCAAATCCCCATGACATACTTCATAGAACTAGAAAAAAAAAATCCTTAAATTCTTATGGAAGCACAAAAGCCCCCAGATAGCCAAAGCAACCCCGAGTAAAAAGAGCAACACGGGGGGGATTACGATACCAGATCTCAAAGTGTACTACAGAACTATAGTCATAAAACAGCATTTTACTGGCACAAAAAGAGGCACATAAATCAATGGAACATCATTGGAGAGCCAAGCCCAAGTACACACAATTTCAGCCACCTGATATTTGACAAAGGTGCCAAGAACACACAATAGAAGAAAGACAACATCTTCAACAAATGGTGCTGGCAAAACTGGAAAAACTGGATCTCCACCTGCAGAAGAATGAAACTAGATCCTTATCTTTCGCCTTGCACAAAAGTCATCTCCAAATGGATCAAAGACCACAATGTGAAACTGGAAATCCTGAAACTATTAGGAGAAGATATTGGCAGTAACTTACAAAATATAGGTGTAGGAAAGGATTTTCTAAATCAGACAGAAGTTGCTCAGGAATTAAGGTCAGCAATCAATAAGTGACACCTCATTAAACTAAAAAGCTTTGGGCCAGCAAATGAAACAATAAAAAAAGTGAAGAGAAAACCCACAAAATGGGAAAAAAACTTCACCAGGGACACATCTGACAGAGGTTTAACATCCAGAATATATAAGGAACTCAAAAAACAAAGGATCTAGAAAGCAAATGAACCAATTCAAAGATGGGTAAAGATCTAAACAGAGAGTTCTCAAAGGAAGAAATAAAGATGGCCTAGAAACATCTCAAAAAAGTGTTCAACATCGTTAGTAATTGGGGAAATGCAAATTAAAACCACCCTAAGGTATCACCTTACCCCAATCAGACTGGCTAGGATCAAGAGAACAAATGATACCACATGCTGGCAAGGATATGGAGAAAGGGGAATGCTCATTCACTGCTGGTGGGATTGCAAACTCGTGCAACCTCTATGGAAAACAGTATGGAGAACTCTTTAAATCTAAAACTGACCTACCATATGACCCAGTTATACCACTCCTTGGCATATACCCAAAGGACTCATCCTATTGCAGACACACTTGTACAACCATGTTTGTTGCTGCTGTTTTCACGATAGCTAAAAGATGGAAGCAACCTAAGTGCGTTTTAACAAAAATGTGGTATATTTATACAATGGAGTTCTATTCAGCAGTAAAGAAAGATGAAACAATGAAATTTGCAGGTAAATGGATGGATCTAGAAACTGCTTTACTAAGTGAAGTAACAGACTCAGAAAAACAAAAGATGTATGTTCTCCCTCATTTATGTACCCTAACATCAAATGTTTTTACATTTCATGGTTTTTAAATAAGATGACGCTGTACAGCAATCTCTTCTGTGGGAAATTACCATCATCACAGCTTCAGCTGTGTCTGCTTGCTAAACATTGTCACAATTGGGCTCGTTGATGGTTGTGCTCATTCATTAAAGGAGGGCCAAGCAGGTTCAGTGGACCCTCATCTGAGTATACAGCCACTCTTCCCAGCCAACTGTATGTAATTTGGCCCTAATCACACATGGTCTCCTGGATTTGGGGAGGACCAAAGTATATGATCTGGGGAAGGCTAGGAAGAAAAGGCTCGATCCATGCCGGGTAAAGGCTTTCCAGTGTGCATACCCCCAGGTCACTCATACACCTCAGCAATCGCCTCAGCAACCCCTCAGTTATCTTGATAAGTAAGCTCAATAAATTCATTAGTTTCCTGGTAAAACTTTAATGAAACATTGGCTTGACACTAGAACCTTAAAAGGGAATAAGCATTGCTTAGCATCCCTGGGAAAAGAAGTTTCATGACAGATGGACAATTTATTTGTTAATGCTATTATGTCTCATAATTATTTTTTTAAAAAGAAAACAAGAATGTAAAAGATGTTAAAAGGATATCAGAATGGAGATGTTTTCCAAAATAGAACAAATGAGAAAGCCTAAGCAAGTGACGAAGGTCTGTTTATGTTTTTTATGATAGATAAAGGATGGGACAAAAATAATATACAGATAATCTTAAAATTTCTATAGTTATAGTTTAGTCAACTAGTATAAGGAACAAAATATATATCTACTCAAGGTTTATCTGAGAATATTTCATTCTTTACTGAAGCCTTATCTACATAGCACATGATAATTAGAAGTACCAGCCTGGTGGAACTAACCTTATTAGATGTTTAACAGCCATAGTTTGAGGCCTATACTAATGTGGTCAGAGGGACTTAAAGGACAGTTTTTGCCCCTTGCCCTCCAAAGTCGACTAAGATCCAGGGGACTATGGAACATCTCTCAAAATGTCCTGTAACTGTGGTAAGTCACTGTCCTCTTGTTCAGGGAGGACATGGAGACCCCACAAGATGGACTTGAACCAGTGTCCAGTCTACAAAGAGGAGGGTCCACTCAGAGGAAACATCTCATTCATGCTTCCAAGTGAAGCCAGACATGGTTGAGCAGGACCTTTGACTTATCTTCACAAAAAAGGAACTGGTACTAGAAAGGAACCAGGAGCTCCTCCCAAGCCCATGTGACCCCTGAGGAACAGATCCTCAAATGACCTTAAGTGTAAAAATAAATTGATTTATTTGGGCCAACTGTATGTTTTTAAACACCCAAAAGGAAAGTATAACCAAAGAGTAAAGTCATCAGTATATTTCTTTAAGAGTTCAAGGGATTACATTTCCCAGACATTAAGCTTAAGTCTATATAAAAAGTTATTTAGACAATTATTTCTCATTGATGATTTTGTTCCTAACCAGAAAGCGCTGCTCAGATGTTAGACTTGAAATCTTTGTCTGTAATATTCTAGTGCCCACCTGTAGCTAAGGGAGACAACCAGCTATTCTCAAATGATGGATAAACTTGTTTTCTCCCCATATCTAGATGATTCTAACCACTCCAACAGCTATCAAAATACCTGAAAGCAAATCCTGAATCCATCACTCTAGAGTCCAGCCTTGGAAGACAAAAGAAAAATGAGGAGGAACCCAATAGAAGGATGCTTTTGGAAGCCCTTGTCAAGAAACTCCAATGGACTCTCATATGAACATTTGAAAATTTCCCTGTTCTGACTTTTTTCTGGTTCCCTGTCTAGAACTTGTAATGCTAACTACTCTTGCCTTTGGTTCTTCACAGCTCCTATTCATGATCCCAGGACTTTCTTTTCCCCTTAGAGATAAGAGTTCTGCAATTTGTGAGTCTTTTAGATACACCCACTGAAGGGGTACTCCAATTGCCTCACCCTGCGTCCCTGTTCAGCATGGAAGAAGCCAGAGTGGTCTGTGTCCCTATTCCCTATTGGCAATTTGGGTAACCTCTTCAGAGGATGGTGTGATAACAATAGGAGGTCGTTTTGGCTAGGCAGTTAGGGTAAAAAGACCTCAAATAAAAGTAATCAGTTTCTTGGCTAAAAGTCAAAATGTCCTTGGGCCTTTTAGCAAAGGCCAAAAATGTCGAAAGTATTTGGGAGCTTATATCTAATCCTTAAAAGATTTTAGGGTTACCTCTTCAGAGTGGGGAATGTTAGAGTAGCCAAAAACCCCATGAAAATAAATAAATAGGGGCTGGAGAGATGGCTCAGCAGCTAAGAGCACTGACTGCTCTTCTAGAGGACCTGGGTTCGATTCCCAGCACCCACATGGCAGCTATGAACCATCCTTAACTCCAGTTCCAGGGGAATCCGAAGCCCTCTTGTGACCTCC
>NW_008349457.1:1088436-1094214 GCF_000622305.1 Nannospalax galili
GGGGAGGGTGGGGATAAGGGGGGAGCTAGGATTGGGGAGGGAGGAGAGAAGCTGGATGGGAATAAAAGCAGATAGAGATGAATGACTCTTGGGGGGCTAGGAAACCCGGAGAGAAATGTGATGTCCCCCAAACCCCATGAGAAATGCACATATGGTGTCTAAACATCAGCTTGGCAAGGAACATAATTCCAGATGAAAGAGACCTCCCTTTGAGTGATTGGTGAGAGTGGTCCAGGAGACTCCCAGAGTAACACAGACTATTGCCAAACCTCTTAGTTATCTCTCAGAACTAGTAGAGAAGACCCTAGTGCTGAAGACAGGACATACTTTGGATACAGGACTTGGAGCAATGGAACAAGAACTGACCTGGAAGCCTTCTATCCACAGTTTGGCTATCATAATGCTAGATGGTAATATGAAAACTGCCAAGGGGAAAACTGATCAGTGGTCTAACCCAGCCCAAGCCTAATAACCATAACGACCAGCACAGCAAACTACCTCTATTGGTGCAGTAGTGGCGCTGTTAGCTGGGGACGGGGGCAATCAACAGCTATCTAATTGGACGTAAAGCCCTCTGAATGGGAGTGAACTCATACATGGCACTATAAACTCAGCCAAATACACATGGCAGGAGAGGGCATAGATCCTAGAGACCACTCATCAAAGGAGCTTCTTTTCACAACAGATGAAGACTACTGCAGAATTCCACAACTGGTCAGATACGTAGAATATACGTCTGAGAGATGCCCAGTGCTAGGTGACACGTCTACAGTTGAACCTTTCTACTCATGGAACATAGCGGAACAAGGGGTGGAGAGAAACCTAATGTAGTCCTCAACTCTCACCAGTAAAGCTTCCTTATACAACAGAGTGTGATGCACCCAGAAGGCCACAACTGACCAAGTTTTAAAGACTAAAAGACTGCAGAGTGTGTGTCCTTGGATGGTACTCGTATATTGAATCTCACTCACCCATGGCTCAGGGACCATTGTGGAAGAAACGGTGGAAAGGTGGTAATAGGCAGGGCTGGTTCATGAACACAGGGAAGTAGTCAGGCCACTGGAAGCTCGCACATGTGAACTTGTGACGATGGTGGCATCAAGCACAGGAACCACATCAACTCAATTAAACAAGAGCCCAGAGGGGAGGAGAGAAATGGGCGGTGGGCCAGCCCTAGACTGAGAACTGCTAGAGACTGTCTGCTAGTTGATGAGGGAGAGTAGGCTTTACATATGCTCTCCAGATGGGTTGACTAGACTCCAGTGGATGAATTTACACTGAAGGACATCTGGGTACAAATACTTGACTGGATAGAACTTAACATGTAAGGCAGAATACATGAGGTCCAGTCGGGGGATGGGAGGCAGGATGGGGAAGGTAGCCTACATTTGATTAAAAACTGTTACGTGAAATTACAAAACCTCAATAAAAATTGTTTTTCAAAAGAGCAGTTGCCAGACATATAATTCTATACCACCACTTCCCTGAAGGATTTTTAATTTCCCATTGGCTCTACTTCCTCATCTGTAAAGTTGATACAGCAATAGTCAGTACCTGCATCATGGAGTTCGTGTGAGAGGACAGTGAATTCACGTAGGTAAGATTTTGCTCAGGTCTATGTATCGTATGCAGAATGCTTTGTATAAGTGTGGGCTCTTTCTCTGAAAAATGTTTCTGACTTTAATTTTTAATCTTAGTTAAATTCTTTCCATATGTGGCTATATTTTATTACAAGGTATTGAAACATGAATTTTTAAAAACCCAAGCAAATTACAAAGTAATACTAATCCTACTTCGGGCACTATGATTGATACATAAGCAAAAAGAAGCATGCAAATCATAACATCACGCCTGAATCAGCTGATTAATTGATTGATTTGATTACTTTTTCTCTCAAACAACATTTATTGTTGCTTACTTATTTCTAAGGAGTTAGAAAGGTATATATGGTCAGATGATGAGTGGGGTTTGGAAAGGGTGGAGCAGGATGGAGGGCAGACAGGAGACTCAGTAGATATCTACTGAAGCATCTGCTTAGAAAGCAAAGGGTTCTCCAGTCTGAACAGGGCTGTGATACACTGGGATCTTGTGAACTGAGGTCAACCTGCTCTGCTCCTCTACCCAACAGACCTCTACCCAAGGACAGAAGTCAGAGATCAACTAAACAAGGTTGGAAAGGAAATGCTCTTGTCTGGTTTGTGAGGTTTGGATTCTGCACTGGAGGAGAGACATTTTTGTGTTGGATTCTATACCAAAAATTATGTTGAATTAAAATGTCCAGATTAATCAACAAGAACTAATTTTGAGACTCCATCAGTAGGCCACACATGATATTTTACTTTTTGACCGTAGAACTTACACAGGAATTGAGGCCTGTGATGGCAAGGTGGGTTATCAAACACAGTATATAGTGGCTCTGGCCTGTAGTACCAGCACTCAAGGTTGAAACCGAAGAATAACAATTTCAAGACCAGCCAGGGGAACACAGTAAGATTCTGTCTCGAGTCCCCAAGCCCCCTCAAAATGAGGTTATAGTTTGATGCCATTTTTGTTGGATAATGAGGAAATTTTTTCCATTAGACACCAAGTATTTGATTCTAACTATACACTGAGTATTCACTCTAAAGAAATTAGTTAATAAAGAGACAAGAATTCATGGAAGACTCCCAATCGTCTTGCCAACGACATGATTCTGCTGTGGACTTGCGCCCTCGAGCTCAACTCCCCAAGAGCGCACACATTGGCTTCAGGCTCTGTCAAATCAGTTTTCTGTGGACAATTTGATATAAGCCTGCAGAGTTTTGGAATGGTTTCCAGTCCACTTCATGGTGACTGTTGGTGGTGGAATTTGATCAGATGCTACAAATCAGGCAAAACCCTAGGCATCCAGGCAGAGAGAACGCATGAAAATGCAGGTACTTGGGACATAGGCCATCTTGGGCATCGATATCTGAGAGCGTGTGGTAAATGCTCTTGCCTAAATTGCTTTTGCCAAAAGTTCTCTGGCAAAGCCTGCAATCCGACATCCTTGCTAATGTCGGGGTTTGTACTTCTTAGAACTCACAATCCATTGGCAGTGCTGTTGTTCCCTATCAGATCAGTTTGGACAGTAGTTAGAAAAATCCATTTGAGGGTGGCTTCAGTTTGGTTGTGCCAAATGCCTTTGGGATTAAATAGCTACATTAATGTCTGTTTGCGCATAAGAGATAAGAGTCCCATACATTATAACACATCCCGTGTTCAATTATCTTTGACAGAATTGTGGCATGGCTTACACAAGTTATTTATGTTTGCATGTAGGTTATAGCAGTCAAACTTCTGTGTTCTTAGAGCGACAAGAGCCTGCACTTGGAAGCCAATCCCTGAGTCTGATCTCTTATTTGCCACTTTCTGGCTTTGTGATCTAAGCTGTTTTGTGTTGTGACTTCACATGTAAAATAGAGATAAGAGGGCTAAGAGCATTTACTTGGTTTGGTATTTTGATGCTTAAAGTCATCAAGAGGAAAATTTAAATTTTTTAAAAAATATTTTATTTTTTATTTTTGTTTTATGTGTATGCGTGTATTGCCTGCATGTAGGTAAGTGCACCCATGTTGTGCAATGCCCAAAGAGGGCAGAAGAGATTGTCGGATCCCCTGGAACTGAAGTTATGGACAGTTGTTAGCTGCCATGTGGGTGCTGGGATTCCAATCCCGGTCTTCTGCAAGAACAGCCAGTGTTCTTAACCGCTGAGCCATCTCTCCAGCCTGGAAAATTAAAATGTTAATGAAGCCTAATTTGTCATATCATATTTCTCTTGTAGTTTTTGCTTTTAGTACCAGCTGGCCTGGAACTTGTTATGTAGACCAGGCTGGCCTCAAATTCACAGAGATCCACCTGGCTCTGCCTCCCAAGTGCTGGAATTAAAGGCATGTGCCACCACGCCCGGTTGGGTGTTTTTTAAATTTATTAATTTTATTTTATATGTATGAGTGTATTGTATGCGTGCGTAAGCATACCTGTGTTGTGCAATGCCTGCAGAGGTCAGAAGAGGGTGTCAGATCCCTCTGGAGTTACAGATAATTGTTAGCTGCCATGTGGGTGCTGGGAATCGAACCCAGGTCTTCTACAAGAACAACCAGTGTTCTTAACCACTGAGCCATCTCTCCAGGCCCTTATCTTAACTTCTTTTTTTGAAACTCAACGGATGCTGTTTGGCCTCATTCATCTATGTGTGGGTCTGAGTCTGTCTGTGCTGTCAAAGATGATTGCAGCTTTGTAGTAAGACTTCGGATTAGCCAATGTGAGTCATCCAACTTGGCTTTTCAAAAGACATTGTTAGGAAGATAAAAAGACAAGCCACAGAGGAGGAGGTGGTGTTTGCAAGGCCCACGTATGTCGCTGCTTTTCGTCTTTCCTCGTCTCCGTTAGCCTCAGTGCTGCACACTCAATTCTTGGCACAGTGTCTGAAGACCCCAGAGAGAGTCCAAGGCTTTAAATACCATCATCATCATCCAAAATGATCATCATCTTCTTTAGACAGGCAGGATAAAGGATTGATCATTTTAATGATGATTTTGGATGGATGTTTTATGTGTGTTCATTTTTACAAATTAACCTCCATGCATCTCATCCACAAGCTAGCCAGCTTTTGTTAGAATGTCATTCCTCCCTCATTTTTGTTCTTTTTTTTTTTTTTTTTTTTGGTGCCTGATTCTTAGCTCACTGGCTTTTAAGGACTTTCCATAATATAATATTTAGCAATATAAAAGCCCTATATATTACACATTTTGCATACTAATACTTTCCAAACATTTGATATCTATATGCAACTGGTGCAGTGAAGACCACCAACCAGACAACTCCATGTGGTGGGGGGTGGGGGGGAGCAGAGAAACAGCAGCAAGCAAGGAAGTTAGACATCTTTTATAGGCAGTTAGGTGGTTGGGTAACTTTCCATCATGTAGGCTGTAGGCTGGGCAGTTCAGCTCAGGATTGGTTGGTCTCCCAATAAGCAGCGGGACTTTCCCAGAGCTAAGCTCAAACCCACCATTTTAGAATGCAGGGAACTGCACCGCCATTTTAGGAGCCTGCCAGGGAGCTAACAATATCTACAGTAATTGCTACTTTCAGCTCATTCTTAAGATATATCAGCTTACTTTTATCAAATACATGGATGTTTGTGATCTTTTTGTCATTACCATCTAAACTAATTTCATTGTGCACACCATGAACTTTTTGATAACTTCTTTAATAGCCTGGCACATGATTAGTCTTCACAATCATCTTGCAGTCTTCAAAATAGTATAAATTCTCCTCCTTTTTAATTCAACATATCCTTTAGATCAATAAGTTGATCTGCAGTGTTCAAACTCTACAAATTCTGTATATTTCAATGTATATAGATAATCAAAGATATTACTAATCAGAGAATCAATATCCATCTGTAAATAAAATATTGTTTTCCCCTTATTCCATAGGAAATCATTTCCAAAGACTGAGTAGAATGCAGTTCCAGAGACTCTTTTCTTTATTGTAAATTGGGGAAGTCACTTTCTATTACTATAATAAAACACCTGAGACAACATTTTTAATGACTAGAAAGGTTTCAATGCCAGACAGCAGTTGTTTTGAGTTGTTGGCCAGGGTGGCCAAAGGGAACTCCCAGATAGTAACTCAGCATAGAACTGGGAAAATGAACAGCAGACCCCAATCTTATCTAAAGAAATATTGACAACTGATTGCTGCTAGATGAGGAACAGCTGACCCTCCTAAAACAAAGACCTCTAGATAGGCTGA
>NW_008349457.1:1094311-1094663 GCF_000622305.1 Nannospalax galili
AGTGGGGGGAGGGAGGCTATGGGAGGGTGCCATCTGGGAAGTGGGTGTATAGTTGAATAAGATGGTTTGGGATGTTCTTTGTAATACACACACACACACACACACACAAATCAACAAATTTTTTTAAATGAATTATATTTGAGGAGGAAGTATGGAAATTTACATCATGTTAATTAGTAGAGGTGATAAACATTAACATTGACATCTACCCAATGACTTTAGAGACATACACAGGCGCCAAGGATCCAAGTGCTACCAATTATGACTAGTAGTAATCATATACATACAGATTAGAGATGCATGCACCAACATCTCAGTGTTAGTAGCAAAAACAATGAGTCTTTCTGCAAGG
>NW_008349457.1:1094749-1139279 GCF_000622305.1 Nannospalax galili
CTACCTCTCTTGAGCTCCTTCTTTCCCTTTATCCTAAAGGTCCCTTATACACCTTTCCCTTTGACCTCCCTTAAACTAAGCCAATTTTTTTCCATATCTCCTTATTAAGGCCTGTTTCCTACTGTTCTTCTCTTTCAGGTTCTTTCTTTTCCTTAACCTCCCTGGTTCCTTTCCATTATCCTGATTCCTGTAATTATGTCTGGTTACATAGTCACTATCAGGGTGTGGTTCTAGGATCCACATATGAGGGAGAACATATGTCAATTTTTTTTTGAGTCTGTGTTACTTCAATTGCATTAAAAATGAAGTTTTCTGCATGAAACTCTGCATTTTAGTAATGAAATGGAGATCTTTTTTAAAGGTTAAAACCTCATTTAATTTTATGTCTTATAGGGTTTATACTGAGTACAATATTGTATAACTGTATTTATTCAACTGTAAACCTAAAAATTTACAGCCAGTTTTGAAAGAGATGCCTCTTAGCTCAGGAAATTGTTATTGAATATGTCAATGCTGTTGTAATGAAATGCCTCTTCTAAGTATGTGGTTATTAAATAAATAATTTTTAAAAAGTAGATTTACCTTGAAGCAGTGATTTAGAGATTTTAGTTTGGTCCCAGTGCTTTGGGGGTCTGTGTTGAAGCAACCTGTCATGGTGTGTTCATGGAGGGGAGTTCACGGTGGAGGAAATTGTTCATCTAAGAACTGCAGAGAACAAAAGAAGGACAGCAAAAGACGAGCATCCCACAATCTTCTTTGAGGTCCTAAGCTCTCTACTTGGCTCCACCTCCTAAACGCTTTAGCACCTCCCTAACATGTTGCGGTTGGTAGAGTTTCTCATGTAGGGACCGTTGGGCTTCAGATTCAAACTATAATGCTCATTAAATGAATAAAGTTAAATGTTTATGTGTCTTTTTACCCCCAATTTCACTTTTCTGTATATCTGTAGGACAATTTTTTTTCATATAAGCATGTTCATAACAGTGCTGTTCACAGAGATCTAAAAAATGCTCATACGTACCAACTTAGAAAAGTGTGTGAGTAAATTCTAGAGTGTTTACATAATGAAATGTAAACAGATTGGAAATATGTGTGGCTATGAGCCAAAAGAATATTTAATTTTTATAATTGAATGTAAAAGTAAGCCTAGGAAATTATAAACATCATACCACTTGAATAAAGTTAAAAAATGTAAACACAAAATATAACTGTAAGGAACACATAGGGATGCAATAAAACAACAGTTGTTAACCTCTACTCATGAATGGCACACCATTTTGCCTAAGTACTTAAGCATCTGAGGATTTTGGTACCCTGGAAAGAATGGGATGCTTAGACTAAATCGTCGCTTCTATATGGTCCAGTATAGCATACTAACCTGGCCTGCATCTGACTCCCCATGGGATATTAAGTGAAGGATGGCTGTGTGTAAAAGGCAAACCAGACCATATACCAGCAGTGGTGGCAGCAGGAGGCAGCCACTGAGCTCAACAAGATCTCCCATATTAGCTTTCCATCTTTTTCTCATGCACTCCTTTACTAGTAACTGGAAACCCCCAGATCCAATCTGTCTGTCACCTAGCTTAGCAGCCACTCTGCCTCTGCACCACTCTAGGAGACTATGAAGTGTGACCCAGAACAGCAGAGTAGCACCAAGCCTGAACACCAAGCACCACTCACCTGGGCCACAATCTGACAAGTAGGGGAAACAGCAAAGATTCAAACACCCAGTCAATAAAGGTGTGGTCAGATAGTCACACCAAGAAACACCAGCTACGTAACTCCAGATGCTTAAATCCCATTGAACACACACACACACACACACACACACACACACACGCAAATAACCAAGACAGTATGCTAATTTCCTCCAGAAATTAACATCCTCATCATAATGTTTCCCAAGAAAGGCAACCTAGCTAATGCACAAGACAGTGATTCGAAAATAGCAATTATGTGTTCAGGAAACTCAAAGAGGAAATGAATAAAAGACTGAATGAAGACCAAGAAAACAGAGAGTAGAATGAAATAACTAAAACAGCTCTAGATATGAAATCAGAATTCAATAAAGAGAAAAGAGTCTCTGAGGAAACGCCAAACTGAAATGAAACTTGAAAACCTCAGAAAGTCAGACAAAAAGGTCAGAGGAAAACCTCACTGATAGATTGGATCAAGCGGATGAGAGAATATGAGGTCCTGGAGACCAGGTAGCAGGAATGGATCACTCAGTCCAATACAATGTTAAAACTAAAATGACCCCAGAATGGCACATGTAGAAACTCTGGGATGCTATGAAAATAATAAACTTACAAATAATAGGTACAGTAGTAAGAGAATAAACCCAGGAAATATTTTCAGTAAAATCATAGAAGAAACTCTCCAAATCCTGTGGCACAAGAAGCATATAGAACACCAAATAGAGAGAACCTTGGAAAAACCCTCCCCACATCATACAACAGTCAAAACACTAAATGTACAGAACAAAGAAAAAATATTGAAAGCTTCAAGAGTACATGGTAAGAGAATCAAAATCAGGGTTGAAATTAATGAAATGGAAATGAACAACAACAACCAAAAAAACAACACAAAGGATCAATGAAACAAAAGCTTGATCTTTTATAAGATTAACAAGATTGACAAACCTTTAACCAAGTTAACAAAAAGAGAAAGAGCTTGGGGACCCAAATTAATAAAATCAGGAATAAAAAGGGAAACATTACAACAGATTCTGAGGGGAATTCAGAGAATTAGAAGGATGTAATTTAAAAATCTATGAAATTTCTAAAAGAAATGGATGCATTTCTAGATATATATGACCTACCAAAATTAAATCAAGATGAAAGAAACAATTCCAGTAGGCCCTTAACAACCAAGGAAAAAGAAGCAGTTATTAAAAATCTCCGAACAAGGGGCTGGAGAGATGGCTGTTCTTGCAGAAGACTCGGGTTCAAATCCCAGAACCCACATGGCAGCTAACAACTGTCCGTAACTCCAGCCCCAGGGGATCCAACAGCCTTTTCTGTCCTCTGCAGGCATTGCACGACATGGGTGCACTTACCTACATGCAGGCAATACATGCACACACATAAAATAAAAATAATAAATAAAATATATTTTTAAAAATCTCCCAACAAAATAAAGACCAGGACCAGATGAATATAATGCAGAATTCTAGCAGACATTCAAAGGGAACTAACACCAACACTCCTCCAATTGTTCTATAAAACAGAAAAGAAAGGAACATTTCCAAAATTTTTCTGTGAAGCCAGTATTACCCTGATACCAAAACCAGGCAAAGACCCAACAGAAAAGAAAATTATAGACCAATTTCCTTGATAAACATAGATTTAAAAATTCTCAGTAAAATACTTGCAAACCAAATGGAAGAGCTCATCAAAAACATTATCCACATGACCAAGACAGCTTCATCCCAGAGTTGCAAGAATAGTTCAACATACATAAATCCATAAATGTAATCCACCACATAAACTGACTAAGGACAGAAATGACATAATCATCTCATGTAATGCAGAAAAGGTCTTTAACAAAATCCAGCATCCCTTCATAATAAAAGCTGTGGAGAACCCAGGGATACAGGGGACATATCTGAACATGATAAAGGCAATATATACTGGCCACAGTAAATGGAGACAAACCCACACATTTCCTAAAGGCAGGAATGAGCCAAGGAAGTCCTTTCTTTCTTTTTTGTTCAGTATAGTGTTTGAAGTGTTAGCTAGAGTAAAACAAGTGAAGGAGAAAAGGGCGATACAAATAGGAATGGAAGACGTCAAAGTGTCCTTAACAGCAAATGATATGGTTCTATACATAAAAGACCATAAAGACTGATCAGAAAACTCCTAGAGCAGATAAGCATGTTCAGCAAAGCAGCAGGATACAAATTAATATACAAATCAGTAGCCTTCCTATAGTCTAATGAGGAAAATGCCAAAAACAGAAATCAGGGAAACACATTTATTTACTCATGTTTCCTTTATCATTTGTAGGAATGGGAAAATAAAACATTTATGAAAGCCTCCAAATTTTTTTGGAATAAATCTAACCAAGGAAGTGAAAGACTTTTATAATAAAATGTTTAAGACACTGAAGAAAGAAATTGAAGATTTCAGAAGATAGAAAGGCCAACCATATACATGGATCAGTGAGATCACTATTGTGAAAAAGGCCATCCTACCACAAGCGATCTACAGTTTCAATGTAATTCCCATTAAAATTACAATGCAGTTCCTCACACAAATTGAAAAACATCTTGAATTTCATATGGATACACAAAAAACAAAGGTAGTCAAAGCAATCCTGAATAATAAAAGAATTGCTAGAGGCATCACCACCCCTGATTTCAAACTACACTACAGAGCTCTAGCAATAAAAACAGCATGGTACCGGAATTAAACAGGCACATTGACCAATGGAATAGAATTGAGCACTTGTATATAAGTTCACACACCTATTGCCACCTCATTTTTGACAGAGTTCAAAATTACACATTGTAGAAAAGACAGCATTTTCGACAGATGGTGCTGGTCAAACAGGACAGGTACATGCCGAAGACACTAGATCCTTATCTCTCATCCTGCACAAAAATCAACTCCAAATGGATCAAGGACTTCAACATAAAGTCGGATACCCTGATTTTGATAGTGGAGAAAGTAGGGATTCCACTGAAACTTACAGGCAAAAGGTCTTTTAAACAGAACCCTGATAACACAAGCATTAAGAACAATTGTCAAATGGGACCACATAAAAGTAAAAGGTTCTGCAGAGCAAAGGACACCACCATTCCAGTGACAAGTCAGCATACAGCATGGGAAAAATCATTACCAGCTATATATCTGATAGAGGGATAATGTCTACAAAATACCAGGAACAGAAAAGTTAAAACATAAAAAACAAAGAAAAAAGAACCAACTGAAAAAACGGGACATGGACCTAAACAGATAGTCCTCAAAGGAAGAAACATGCATGTTTGAGTAACACCTAAAAATATGTTAAATGTCTTTAGTCATCAGGAAAATGTAAATTAAAACTACTTTGAGATTTTGCCTTACCCCACAGAACAGCTAAGATCAAAACAACAAACGACAACAAATGTTGGCATGGGTGTGGAGAAAGGGAACATTTTTTCACAGCTGGTGGGAGTGCACACCGGTGCAGCCACTATGGAAATCAGTGTGGCTGTTCCTCTAAAATTAGAAATAAATCTACCACAAGATCCAGCTACACCAGGAACATACCTGTGCATGTATAGCCCACTATAAGAATAAACTTGTTCATCCATGCACACTCCTGCTCTCTTTACAATATTCAGGAGATGAGAACAGACTAGATTTCCATCAACTGATGAATGGATAAGAAAAATGCGGTGCTCTCATATTGTGGACTGTTATTCAGCTTTTAAGACAAATGAAATTATGAAATTCACAGATAAGGGATCGACTTAGAAACAGTCATCCCGAGTGAGGTACCCAGACTCAGAACGACAAACACCACAAACTTTCTCTCATCCACATGTTTGCTTTGAATCTTTAGATATGAGCATTTCATTTGGAATACCCCCAAAGGTTAGGAAACTAGTAAGGGACCATGTGTTAGGGGGTATCTTTCAAGGGAATGAAAATTAAGGGGGGAGGAGAATAATGGTACAAGTAGGATTAATGGGTGGGTGATGGGTGAGGAAGGTAGAGGAGGAAATGGGGTAGAGATAACTAATACTAAAGATCCTCTGAAAAACTACTATAGAAGCTCTCTAAAACAAATACATGCACAGATATAGAAGGAGGTCAAATGGAGTTGCCTATCACAGGGTCAAGTAGACAACTCATCGTAGCATGCACCAAGAATAGAGTACCTCTCTTTGAATTGTTGACCAGTGGAACCTTATTAACTCCCAAACATTACAGGCTATTGTCATTGTTCTTGGTGACCTTCTAGAACTTGAGAGTAAGACTCTACTCTTGAAGAAAGCACATACTTGAGTCATAAAACGTGGAGAAAGTAAGTTGACATGAATCTGGAGCCTTCATCTGTATTGGCTAGCTTTCATAGTGCCGACAGGTGCTATGTATACTACCGGAGGAGAAAAGTAATCTTCACAGTAACTTAGCTGTGAATGCTACAAGCTACAAAAATGACTAAACTGACAAGACATGCCCATTAGTGCAACAGTGGCATGAATCTTATGGGGGTAAACAGCTGCTCTCTGAGTGGATTTAAGGCCTTCTATTTGAGATGGAACTCATTATTGGCACCGTTACCAGGGCCAAGAACCTGTGGCTAGACAGGTCGTGGGTCCCAAGGGAGGACTTGCTACTAATACTCTACTCAATGAATGTAGCATTAAAATGACTTCTGATGATTTATTGCTATACCCATAGAGTAGTAGATCTCTCGGTCCTTAACAGAGAAACTTCTTGTAGTAAAAAAAACAAAAAACAAAAAACAAAAAACCAGTAGTCACAGTGATCCACAAATGGTCAACATGGAAATAAGAGATTTTGAAGTGTTCAATCCCAAATAAGATATCTCTATCAAACCCCTACGCCTAAGACTCACGCATCTGCCGAAGAGAGGACAGAAAGATTGTAAGAGCCAGAGATGGCAGATGAATATAAAAAACAATGTTTTCCAGACAGTGGGGCAGTTGTGACAGTGTGCCCAAGACCTGCTCAAGCTCAAGTCAGACAAAATCCCAGCACGTAGCAGGTGAAGTGGGCGTGAAGTCCTACGCCTAACCAAAGAGGTATTGGCATATGGTAGCTTCAGGGAGAGGAAGAGTCCATTTTCCGTATGCTGTGGCACTTGCTAGGTTGACCACACTTCACAGTGGTACCAGTCTCAAGAGTATCTGGGCAGTACAAATTGAATGCAAAGTTGGTTGTATTGAGAGGTAAGGTAGATCTGGGAAGAGTGGGTGAGGAAAATATGGTCAAAATGCATTGTATTAAACTCTCACAGAATTAAGAAGAAAAAGAGAGAGATTATAATTAGTGCTTTAATGACATAATGCGCTTTTTCCTGCCCTTGATGCTGTAGGTTACTAAGCAATAAACATGTGGCTTTATAAATCGACCTGCTTTTCTCAGCATGCTTTCCCTAACACTTTAGATGTTCCCAACATTTGGGGCTTTCTTACCCTTTATCTGAAGCTAGTCTTTCTCACCCTGTATCTGGATGCGAGTCTTCCCTTTATCTATCTGACTCTTGTGCTGGCTTCAACAGCGTGGCCTTTTGCTTAATCCCCTCCATTCTCCTCCTCTTGGCAGCTGCCTAGATCTATAGTTTGCCTGCCCTGAGGGTTTTTCTTTTAAATTTTAATAAAATTGTCCTTAAGCCTCCATTTGAGTCCATTCTTTTATTAATAACACTAAGAACCCCAAAAGGAAACTGATTTCCACTGTATTATCTGGTGACCAGGAAGGGATCCTATGGTTCCAGTAACATTTCTATTATCAGAATAAATTATAATGGAAATTTAAAATTCCAAGAACATGTAATAATATATACTATGTAGCAGCATTTAGAGGTGTAATAAGAATGTTTTGACCCTCAAATAGGGACAAAGGGAAAGAAGAAAGTCTGAGGACTGATTTCTCATGTCCTAGAACAAGTAATGGGAAAAGTTGGCCATCTGTGCTTCAGGGGGAAAGTTTTAACAGCTCAGATGAGCCCTCTCCAAGAAGATTAGAGCGTTTATGTTTCTTGGAGGGGGCTTTCCTGTACATTCTCTGCTATGTCAGTTTCTCGCATTGCAGGCAGTGTGCTTTATTAGAACCCTAACCCTCATCCCCTCAGGCACTCCAGAGGGCCTCCCGGTTCCTCAGTGGCTGAATGTGGCAGGAAGAGGAGAAGGGCTGGGAGAGTGGACTCCAGCCTCCCTATCTGTCAACTGATTTCTTTCGTATGCTAATTTTTCAGATTTCGCAAGAGTATCTCGCTTTCTGTCCTTCTCTCTCTGCTACCTCAGAGACTCTTTTCAACTCTTTGCTAAGTCTAGAGTAATTGTCATACCAAAATAAATGCTGATGTTTTGAACAAGAAAAGTTATATGGATTTTTAAAAGTAAAATAGCAAACTGAATCAAGTCATGAAAAGGACAACCATTCAAGAAAAGCCTGCCTTCATACTAAATGGGCATAATACACAATTCATATATTCTAGATATTAAAATTCATATTTAGAGATTTAATATTTTATAATCGTCTTAATAGATTCAAGGAATTCTAATGTTATATTCCATATAGCTTTTGTTTTTCTTTTCTTTCTGTTTTTTGTTTTTTTGTTGGTGGTGTTTTGAAACAGAGGATCACTGTGTAACCCAGGCTGGCCTTGATCTCCTGATGCTCATGCCTTAGCCTCCCAAATGCAAAGATGTGTCACTAAGCCCAGCCAGCTCAACATGCATTCTTTTATTTCTCCCTTCTTTCTTCTTTCTTTCTTTTTTTTTTAAATGTGCATGTGTGTGTGTGTGTCTGTGTCTGTGTGTGTGTGTGTGGTCTGTGTCTGTGTCTGTGTGTGTGTGTGTTTATGCAGGTGCTTATGTGTGCACATGTTTCTGCTGAGGTCAGAAGTCAACTTCAGGTGTTATCCTTCAGAAGCTGTCCACCTTGTTTTTCTGAGACAGGATCTCTTACCCACCTGGCATTCACCGATTCTGACAGCCCGACTAGCCAGACAGCCCCAGGGATGACCCGCCTCTGCCTCTCCCGTGCCAGAGTCACACGCGCTGCACCTCCACACCTATCTTTGTACATGGGTGCTAGGGAGTACATTGAGATTCCCAGGCTTGTACAGCCAAAACTTTTTCCAACTGAGTCCCTCAATATGTTTTCTTGATTACAAACTTACACTTAGGAATACATCGTGCTTTAAAAACTGGACAGAAGCCATTTCTGAAAGTGCTGTAGCAAGTGTCAGACAAAATGAGGAAATGCTGGAAATCTTCCCATTATTCCTGCTGGACATTGTGTTCAGTTCCCTCAATCGTAGGCCCATCAGTAAAGAGCAAAAGGATTAAAGAGGAAATGACCCATGAATTACTAGCTCATTGTGATCTCACAAGAGATAAAGGAGAAAGAATACATAAATAAAATTAGAAATACTAAATCCAACTCATTTAGATTTATTATATTAACATACAATGTGTTTATTATATTTTCTTAAAATCTCTACCAATCCTCACACACACAAAATGGAAGAAACAGAAAGGCGTCCCCAAGCCCTTGTCCACAGCCTGCCCAGGTTCTCAAGCCCCTGCACACACTCTGTCTACACCTCTAATTTCTCAAACTCTCAGGTCCCTGTCCCACCCTCAGCTCTCTTAGAAGCTTTTGCCTCACTCTCCACATGGAGATCAGTCCTGTGGGGCCAAAGCAGGCAGTTCAGATCTCTGCACAGGGAGGCAGGGCCCTCTTACCTGGCCCCCTCTGTTCCCTCACATGCTCCCAGTCAGGGCAGACCCTGCTTTGCTGCTGTGATTTATAACAAAATCACTGTGCGCACCATAGTAAACTTAAATTTTGATGAAAGTTTTAATCATTTTAGTCACTAAGAAATTATGCAAGGGTCACCTTTAGTGACTGTCACCTGGGGATTTTGTTTACTTGGATGTGCTGTCTTAAAATATTTATTTTTCAAATGGTTTATTTTTTAAAATATTTTATTTACTTTTATTTTTATATGTATGAGTGTATTGCCTGCATGTATGTGTTATTTGTGTCATGCAATGCCCTTGGAGATCAGAAGAGGGCGGCAGATCATCTGGAACTGGAATCATGGATGGTTGTTAGCCACCATGTGGGTGCTGGGAATTGAACCTGGGTCCTCTGCAAGAGCAGTCAGTGCTCTTAACTGCTGAGCCATTTCTCTAGTCCAATTTATTTATTTTTATTTGTACAAGTGTTTTGATTGCTATGTTTACTGGTATGTGTGTAATCCCTGTAAAGGCCAGAAGAGGGAAACAGAGCTACCATGCAGGTGCTGGGAAATGAACCCAGGTCCTCTGGAAGAACAAGTGCTTTTAATCTCTAAGCCACCTCTCCAGCCCTCTAAATGTTCATCACCAAAAACGTAAAGGACATATTACTTCCTAACAAATTTAAGTGTCAGATTTGGCAATTCTGATATAGAGAGACACACAGAAACTTAGGGACAAAGGCCAAAAGCTGCCACTGCTCAGGTGCCACTGCTGTTAAATCCCTGCATGAGTGGCAGGGCTCCCCTCTTCCCTCCGCATTAAAGCCTGCACTTCCCTGTAGCTCTGCCCCTCTAGGACCAGTTGTAATGGAGGTTTGTATGAAGGAAGTCTGCATCAAGTGCCCCAGGTGGCTCCTCTACCAGACCAGTGGTGCTCTTTCTGAAGTACTCCTTTGCTAGGAAATGGAAGGAGAGGGCCTCCTCAACCCTGGCCTGAAAGCTCCTCCCGGCTTCCCGGTAGGGGCCATGGGCTGACTCCTGCCTTGCAAAGGCTCTGAAATAATCATGGTCCTGGAGAATCTATGACCATAACATCACAATGTAGAAACTCTGATGGAAACTGGTCCCCTTACATTGGTTCATTCATTCATTCTTTCATGATTCCTTCTGTCAGTCATTAAGTATTTAATGTGAGAGGTGCTCAGGTCTGACAAATGGAAGAATTCCCATAGATGCTTTTGAAGGTAGAGCTGTGGTCAGGATTCCCTGCCTCCGCCCCCCATGTTTAACTTTCCAAAAGCATGTGGTCTGAGTGCCTCTGGGACAGCACTTTCACTGCCCTGCACAGGAGACACACGGCACTGACCCAATTTTCATTTCCCCTCCTTCCTGTACCACAACCAGGGAACTGAGGGACTGAAGGGCCAGGCCTCCTGATGCTTAGGTATCTTTTGATGCTTTCTTGAGATATTTGTGTGCTTATGGGAGAAGTCTGGGTTTAATAAAAGCCTGTACAAGAGCCAAACTATCAAAATGTTAGGAGCCCACAAATATGTGGCCTGGCTTCTAAAGTTTTCCTCTGCTTTTCATGTCATCAAGGATTGAGATGTTAGAATAGTCAGGCTGAATGGGAAAAAGTCTTGGGTCAGAGGAGCAGATCGTTGGCTAGGCATCAGAGCACTGGGTGATACTGAGCATTGTAACTGCTGTGGTTCCCCCAAAGGTGACCCAGAGCTCTCAAGTCCCCCATACACACACTCCCCAGAGAAGAGGACTATTCCAGGATGCCAGCAGACACACATGTTCAGCATCTCAATTTCCAAAATCTCAGATGTGTTTGCTGAATATGGTCCACCTCCATTCACTGACTAAGCACAAGATCTAGCTATAGTGTATGGGGTACCACCCTCTCCTCCTCCCCTACATCTTCCCAGGTGTGTGGGCATCTGCATCTTCAATGGCTGTGGCTATCCTGGGCCTTCCTCTTACCCTCTCCCAGCCTTGCCTTGCCACCGACTGGGCTTGTTAGTGACCTCCATTAGGTACATAAAGTCTTAGCAGTCCCAGGTCTTTCTCTCTACATCCACTTCTCTTTGCCCTTCCATTCCTTTTTCTAAGACCAAATACACTGCCCCTTTCAGAAGCGCTTCTCATCTGCCCCCTCCTCACCCCTTAGAAGGAGCAGTCAGCCTCCCTGGTAAGATGCTAAAGGATTTGCTCATTCCTGCACTATAGCAGGGGTGAAACAATCAGCTACACTGGCCAGAGGATCGCAAGTGGGGAGCCCAGTGCTGGTGGTCCCAGGATACTAGCAAAGACACTGATCGTTATCAGCAGTGTCTGCATGGGGGGATTTTGGTAAAGTTTTCTGTGCGGTGTGCTGTGTAAAATCCACGCTCTCTCCTCCGGATAAATAAAGAGCTGAATGCTTTCTCGTGGTTTGGCTGAAGAGTAAACATGTCTTCAGTGGAGACAACAGATGCTGCTCATTTTTCTCTTTCCCTCCCTCCTTTCCTCCTTCTCCTCCTCTTCTCTCTCTTCTTTCTCCCTCTCTTTCTCCTCTCTTTTTTTTCCTTTCCTCCTACAAGCTTAAGAATCAGTAATGTGAAGTCAGGCTTGAGGGACTATGCCTGAGACCACACTCACCCGGAAACACACACGTGGGTCCTGAGCTCTTGAAAGACCAGAGGCAGCTAATCACTATTTTAAATCCTCGCTGCGCCTTTTGTTGCTCTGTATTGGACAAATCTCCAAGCCTCAGGTTCTTCATATATTGAAGGAAGATAACAAATTTCTCATTACACTGTCATTGTGAGAGGTAGATAATACAGATGTTTGTTTTTTTAATCACAGAGTGATTACATTTTAGTTGACTCATATAATTCATTAACTGACTTTTCAAAAATCCACTGAACTAATTTGCAAAATGCATTACTGTGACTGTGATATTTTAGTCCAGCCTCAATAAAACTACATCTGCAAAAGAGTCCCAAACATCCTTTGTCCTGGCTCCTGGCACACTGTTGGTGTGGCCCTGGCATGTCACTGTCAGGGGAGGAGGAGATTGTGCCGAGCCTGGCATGGAGGCAGGAATCGCCGCCAACACCATCTGATCCGAGGGGTGAGAGGCCACAGATGGAGAAATCTGGTTTTAATTTTTTGAGCTAAGAAGTTTTAAAAAATAATTTTCTCTGTTTTTCTGATGTGATGCCTGGAGGAAAAATAATAATAAAACAAAGCTAGAGAAGGGAAGGTTATCTGCCAATGACATTCTTCCCCATCCTTCCCGCTTCTATTCCTAGAAAAGAGAAATTGGAACCGCAGGAGGGGTGAGCAGCATGCCAGATCTTCTTGCTTTAGTGCTGATCAGTGTGACAGCAAATTTCTTTTACACCATCCTTAGACAAAGAGGACAGATAATGACAGTGGCTTTTTTTTTTTTTTTTTTTTTTTTTTTTTTTTTTTTTTTTTTACTGTTTTGCTGCTTACTGCGTGCAGGCACCAACCAAACACCTGGCCAGAGTGATGGTTTCTGGTCTTGTGACAGTTCCTGAAGTTTCCATGAGTGGGGCCCTGAGCCCCACATGGAGTGGGAAAGCCAGGATGTGGGAATGCCCCTCATTCTGCAAAACCATTCATTGAGAAGCTGTGTTTTCAATTTGGAAATTATAAAACGTTTAAATCCTGAAATTTAGAGTTTCCAAATCCTCATCTCAGAACCACATACCTGGAAGCTCCAGGGAAGCCCTGTGGGTCTACCAGCTCACTTCCCACCTCTGTCCCTGCCCTTGGAAGCTAATTGCACTAGTCAGCTTTCCCGTAACTATAACAAATGCCGAAGAGAAGCAACTTATAAAGAGGAAAAAGGTTGATTTGGGCTTAGTTTTAGAAAGTTCTGCTCCTGATTCACTGGTCTCCTTGCTTTGGGCTCCTGGTAGCCTATTGTGTCAAGATCCTGTGCTGGATTAAAACTATTCATCTCATGGTGGGAAAAGGGAGAAGAGGAAGAGGAAGGGGCCAGAATCCCACATTCCCTTCCAAGGCTGTGCGTTCAATGACCAAGCCGCATCTCATAAGTTCCAGCACCTCTCAACAGCACCATGCTGGGGACTAAGCCTTTACCACACACCCTCAGGAGCCATGCCACGCCCAACATAGAGCACAAATGCACACCTCAAAATTCATCTGAAGATCATGTTTTTAAAGAAGAATAAGGTTTATGCTGAAGAAGATCGGATTCCTTCCCTTGAATATCACTCGAATGCCCTAAGAGTCTCATCTCATTTCTCTTACTGGTTCTGGAGGGACAGAACAGGGATTGATGTGGGAATGAGATTTAGGAAGTGTCCAGCCTCACTGAACTGAGCAATGGAGGAACAAAAGCCTCTGTGGGAACTGCTGACCTGCCCGCTGCCACCCGACCTGGCGTTTTCACAGGCTGATGAGCCGCACTGACAGCTCACCTGGCTTTATGAAGAAAGGCGACTCAGAGGAATCACAAGACAAACTCGTCTGATTTGGGGAGTGTGGAATCTCTCCAGTAATCTCCACCTAAGCCATGCACAAGGCTGCTCTGCCTTTCTACGGCAGTTCCTGCCTCTCAGGTGCCAGGAGCACGGCCCGGTCTTCCACACTGGTCTCTGTACAATCTGTGCTGTTGGTCCAGCACCTTCCATCAGTAGGCAGAGATTTCCTCATCAGCCTCGGGGGTTATTCCTGTTTGTGAGTCCAATTCTGAACCTTCTGTTGTGGTTTACTGTTCAATAGTCTGCGTATCTGTAAGTCAGCAATAAGACTATAGCATTTTATGATGGCTGATAGCAGGCATTTTTCAATTTTCATTTTCTTCTTTAGTTATTGTTATTCGAGATCTTTTTTCCATTTCTGGACAAAGCTTGGAATTGATGTGTCAATTATTGTTTACATGTACTAGTCATAATAAAAATTACCCAATTTGTTCTATAAAAACCCTATCCTTTTATTCCTAAGTCTAATTTCATCACCCGAGCCTGTCTTCTGCTTTGTGTGTTGCTTAGGTTTATTCTTCCTGGTACTATAAATTTTATTTTAAAATTTAATTTTGTACTTTTGGTTGTTGCTACATAAAAGGATTATTATTAATTGCTATGCTTTAACCTTACCTCCAAAGATAGTAAATTCATGTACTAATTCTAAAATATTTTTAAGTTTTATTCATTATTTTTATTTTATGTGTATGTGTGTATTGCCTGCATGTAGGTAAAGTGCACCTGTGTCCTGCAATGCCTGCGGAGGACAGAAGAGACTGTCGGATCCCCTGGAAATGGAGTTACGGAGAGTTGTTAGCTGCCATGTGGGTGCTGGAATTTGAACCCAGGTCCTCTGCAAGAACAACCGGTGTTCTTAACTGCTGAGCCATCTTTCCAGCCCCTCTAAAAGACTGTTTTTCCTAAAATTTGTTGAATTTTCTAGGAAAAAATATCCCATTATCTCTAAATAAAAACATTCTTTTTCTTTTCAGTTCTTAAAAATTTCTGTTTTTTTGTCTCTGCCTTAAACCACCCTCAAAGGAATGTTGAATAAGGTGGTGACTGGTAGACAAGTTTACAGTGTACTATGAGGTATAATACCAACTGTGGGTTCCAAAGGCTTTTATTGGTATTATTATCAAGGTAAGGAAATTGCCATGTATCTTTAATTTGGTAGGGATTTTTCATCACCAATGAGCACCAAAGCTATGGTTGATTACACTGCTCAATTTTAAAATGGCAGCTCAGGCTTATATACCCCCTGTAGGCCATCTAGTTTTAACATGTCACCTTTTTTGATGCTGTTGAATTTGCTTTGCTAATATTCACTTAAAGCTTTTCATATCTATATACATGAGAGTGATTGGTCAGGAGTTTTCACCTTTTATAATATCCTTGTCAAGTATCAGAACAAATACTATGCTGACTCCATCAAGAGTTATGCTTGGACAGGCAAGATGGGACAGTGACTAAAGGCGCTTGCTGCCAAGCCTGACAACCTGAGTTTGCTCCCCGCTGCCCACATGGTGGAAGCTGGGAACTGACTCCAAAAGATGTCCTGTGACCTCCACTCCAAGCTCCTTTAAATCTCAACAATTGTGAAAAATAGCTATTATTAAAAATTTGATTTTACACATTTGCTAATTTCCATTTTGGAGTTTTTGGGTCTATACAGTATTTAAAAGTGTATTAAATTCCATGGAGTTGGAGTTTTCTCATTATCTATTAGTAATTGCTAACTAATTCTACTGTGGCTAAAACACACTATGAATAATTTCCACTTGTTTCCAGAGCACACGGACCTCACAGAAAGGTCTTTAACTCCCATATTCTTCGTTTAGTCCTAGTTTTGCCTCAGAGTTCACAGTTTGCTTTTACCTCCCCAGCTCATCAGCTTTTACAGTAGAGCGCTGTTTTATTGCTATGATTTACATCTCCCTGGTGCCAAATGACTTGCTAAGTATATTTTCATGTGCTATCTTCTATTTGTATCTCTGTCTTGACAAGGCAGTTTAGTTTTCCTACCCATTTTCATTTGGTCCTTGCTTTCTTATTTTTGGCCTTTAAAACATTCTTTTTTAAATTTGGATTTTACACTCAAGTGTGTGATCCATTTTGGATTAATTTCTACTCAAGTTCTAAGGTTTATGTCATGGATTCTCAGCTGTCTGAAGCAGTTTCTGTCTAAATTATCCTTTCTGACTTCCCCATGCTTTGCTTTTGCTCCGTTGTTGGAGAACAGCAGGTTATATCTTACAGGGTTATTTCCTGGCTTCCTGATCTGCGTTTCTAACACTGACCTATTTGAGTCACTCTTGAAGCTGGGTAGTAGAGCCCAGCTCCCCCAGCATTTTGTTCTTTTTCCTTATTGTATTGGCTCTCCTTAGTATTTCCCTTTGATATAGACTTTATATCAGTTTGTCAATATTTACAACATTGTTTCATGGAATATTTACTGAAGTTGTGCTAGATAAATCACATTAGGATGTATTGATAAGTTATAAACATTGAGTTTTCTGGTCTGTGAACATGGGCTATCATCTCTTCATTTGGATTTTCTTTGGTTTCTCTCATCAGAAAGAGATCCTGAGCTCAGGTCACTTTAGAGATTTCTCTTTCCATTAAAAATATGTAGAAGCGATGTGGTGATACACACACACACACACACACACACACACACACACACACACGGAGTATTTGCCTGTCTCTCTCTTCAGTAAATAGTAGCATTCTCTGTTCAGTAAACAGTGGCTTAATCTATACGTTTTCCCACATTTTATTCAGCCCTTGGCAGTAATTACTAGAGGTCATTCACCATCATACGTAAATACTCCCTATTGTTCTTACAAGTGAATGTGCAATATGTTCACTGAGTTGTTTTCAGAGGGCAGTAGTGGCATTTTTATTAAACTGAATTTTTAATTTCTTGGTTGAAAAGCCTTTACATTTTTGCACTGACATTTTAAGTGCATTGTGCAACTCAAAATTCTATTAGTTTTTTATTCTGTCCGTTGGAATGTAAGGAAGTGACCATGAGACCTAGAGTGTGGAAACTCTTCATGTGTGCTTAAAAAGTTGAGATTTGTCTATTATTATGGGACAGATCAACAAATCCCAGTGTGTTTACTGTTTGATTAAGTCACTAATAGGCTCCTGTCCATTTGATCTTGAAGTAGCAAAGCTAAAATACCACATTACAAGTGTCATCCTGTTTTCTCTTGTATCTCTTTAAGTTTTTAGTTTTGGAACATTGCTGTTTTTCTGGTGGTTTCAAGAATATGATTTGTGGTTTGTAGGTTGTACCTGATGTAAATTCCTTGCAGTCTTGGAGGCTGGGAGTCAAGAGCATGGCACTAGAATCTGAAGGCCATCTTGCTGCATTGTAACGGGCAGCATCGCACGGTGAGACAAACATCCCACCTCAGTCCTCTGTCTCTTTCCCCTCTTATAATTACTAATAATCGATGGAGGGCCCAACTTGAGGACCTCATCCAATTTCTATTACTTCCCAGGATCTGTCTTCCAAATACCACCAACATATGAAGTTGAGGACTAAGTTCCCAACTAGTGAGTGCTAGCGGGATAGGGAGAAAAAAGAGCCCTTGTACAATGGGCAGAACTTAGCAGATTTCCATTAACAACTGATGTAATCCTACATGTCTAGAAAAGAAGACGTTGTGGGGACTTTGTAAATTTAGACACAGAAGAGACCCACGACACAGTACAAACAATTGCAGGACCCAGACTGTGGAACTTAAAGTGTGATAGCAGAGACAAATCTTAATCAGATAATTAGGTAGAAACTATGATAGTAATGTGTGTTCTGGAGAAGAGGAGCTTAGTGTTATGAGATCATTAATGAGACACTAGCTTGAACATTACAAAAAGCCTTCCTGCAGAAATATCACTTGAATTGAGCAGCGACAAGCACACCGGAATGAAACAGGGGAAGCCAGTGAGCAGTGCTTGCTTCCGTGTCCTGCCTACGGTTTAAAATGCACAGAGGCTGCCAGCACTTCATCGTCCCAGGAAGGCCACTCCTTTCTTCCTGTCCTAGCCTGCTTGGGACCTGGATTACAGAATCTGACCTGAGAGATGGTGCCTTACTTGGCTAATACCTCCCCTGGTCCCTCCTGACTGAATCACACCATTAGTCAGATATATATACATATATATATATATATATATATATATATGCCAACTAAGTACACTTAACATTGTAAAGGCGCAGGGGTCTCTTCAGGCCTCAGCTTTCTCCCTTATCACCACCTGAGGTGTCTGAATAGGGGAACAAGACCATTTTTAGTGCCCACAGCCTTGGGAAGGGCTGCTTGATGGCCTCAGGCTGATGCTCAGCATGATAGAGGCTCAGAGCAGGGCACTGCTGCTTCAGTGCAGACCTACAGCTCCTGCACTGGCACGAACCTCTTCCTGTCTATACAGCCAAAGCCTCCATGAATCTTCTGTTTCAAAGGTACAAGATAAATCACATGAAGACAGAAATCTGCCAAATATTTGACCTTTTATGCTGAGGGAAATGAAGGAAGATCCTTGGGTAAAACTCAACCAAATGGAGGGACAGTCTGGAGCCAGGCTGAAGGAGACAAAGTAGGAAAGGGTCAAGAGACCTTCTCCTGGGAGCCTACGAAAACATGACCAGGGCTTCTTGTCACTCCATTTCTAGGCTTTTCACCATCATCAATCCCCTGGTTGAAACACCACAACGCATGTTAAAACAAACAGTGCTGTTGTCAGGAATCATTAACCCCTCAAGAAAAGCAAAGCAGCTACCGCAGCGTTAATTGATTCCAGGTATCAAACCCTCCTACCCTTGTCCTTGGACCTTGAGGGCCACAGCCTCAGGCAACTAGGGAAACTCTTTTGGGCACTGCACAAATCTTGAAGCAAAGTCCCTAATTCCTGAGTGTTTGACACCCTTCTCCACCTGTTTTACATCTTCCCTCCCCCACCTTCCCCATCCTTCTCCCCACCTCGAGTCACGTGCCTTGACCCATTGGTGCCCACTCCCTTCCCCATGCTGATCCCTGCTCCATGCCCCCCCTCATAATTTATCTTTATATCTCTCTCCTAGATCCTACCCAGGTCTCCATCTGTTTTTCCCACCATTTTTCCTCCCGATTTGTACTCTTACGTTATGTGCATGACTGTTTTGTCTGTAGGTGCACCGCATGCATGCAGTAACCCCAGAAGCCAGAAGAGGGTGTTGGATCCCCTGGAACTGGAGTTACAGATGACAGTGAGCTACCATGTGGGTGCTGGGAACCAAGCCCTGGCCCTCTACGAGAGCTGTCAGTGCTTTTAATCTTTGAGCCATCTCTCCAGCCCGCCCCTCCCACATGTATTCTTGTTATACTGTAGTCATTGCCCACTGTTTTGTGCATTGGCTCCCTGTGTACTCATCTGTCTAGCCTACCAGACTTGGAGCTTGCTGAAGGCAGGAATCATTCTTCTGTTTCTCCCCAGCCCACAAGGCAAACCAGAGGACCACACTGCTGAGTATTTGCTGGGTAGGATTATTCTTGCTTAGTCAGTCAGCCTGGGACATGGTGGAAGAACAGCTGCTCCTGGAGTGCATAGATGGTGTTTGGAAAGGGTCAGCCAACTGGCCTGTCATGCTGGGTCCAGCTGTAGAGTCTCTCGGGTCCCTGTCCAACTAGGCATGCAAGCTTGAAAGTCTGGTTCAGGATGCAGAGAAGCTCCTGGCATTGACTGCTCTTGAGTCTGCCCAGCTCTTTCCTACAGCCTCAGCTCAACACTGCTGCAAGTGGAAAGACACACATGTGACAGCTGATGAGGCAGCCAGGACAAGAAGTGAGGAGAGTTTGCTCCAGAGAAAACACAGGAAACTTCCTCAGGCTCTCAAGAGGCCTGGCCAAGGAGCAGAGAGCGCGTTTAGTCCTCCTCAGCCATGGGAGGATGAGAGGAAAGCCCGGAGCAATGAGAAAGGGCAGAGGGATAGAGGACCTTCACGTGAGTTGTTGGGCTCCAGGTTCATTAGCTGCAGCAACACAGAGATTTGCAACCTCAGATTCTAACACCGTAACTCGAATATTTGTATTTTCATAAACTTGGATAGCTTTCTCCCTGATCCATTTGTTTTAAGATGTTTTTTTCTTTGCTGGACCAAGATCTACATAAATTCCCTCCATGTCAGTAGTCTGAACTAGCAAAGGCAGGTGGGAGAGGGCTGTGTCCCCAGAGTAGAAACCACAAGTTCTCCTGGGCCAGTTCTCAGCCAGGTCTAAGTCCTTAGAGCTGAAGCATTTGCTTGCATTTGTTTACATTTTAAAAATAGAGATTTCCTGCTCTTTTGCAGGTGAAATCCAAGCATCCTGGATTTCTGATGGGTTCTCACAAAGACAGAGGAATACATTTATCAAAATGCCCAAGGCTCATAGGATCAATTTCCTTATAGAGTTGCACACCTGGGCTTAGCCTTGAAGGAGAATAAGATAGAAAATAAGCTGCAGTCAGAAACTAGCAAAGAAAAGCTTAAAAACCTAATTTGGCAACATATGTTGACTCTATTGATCCTGATGCATTCTTTATGTCTTTTATAATTCTGAAAACAAAAAGGAGCTTATTCTGTATTCTAGCCTCCGATGAGAACCAAAGTGTCTCAGTGAACATTTATGAAACACCTTCTCTGGGTGAGGCTCTTTGCCAAACAGAATCTCACAGATGTCCCAGTCAGGGCACAACACTCACTGACACTTACTCTACTTTGACCAGTGACCCTCTCAACCCTCTCGTCACCACTGCCCACTGCAAACAGAAGCTTCTCTGACTAAGACTAAGAGCAGCACTAATCTGTGAATTAAAATATGACTATTTGAAAACAGTTTGACAACATGTCCATTTAGCAAAGCAACAGCAGTAGACTCCCTAGGGCCTATGACCTCTAAGCCATGAGCTTTTGACCAGGTTTACGATACCCAACATCAATTCTTTCTGTAGAGTAGGCCTCAAATCCAAGCACAAAGTAGTTGGTTACCCCTATAACAGTCATGCCACTATTGTACCAGTGCACCTTGCCTGGCAGGTTGATGTAGTTTTCAGGGTTCACAGCTAGGTAAGACCATTAATATCTTTTCTCCCTCCAAAAACTTGCATAGCACCTTCTGGTACAACGAAAGCTATTCAGCAAGGAGGAAGCTTCCAGTTCGGTACCGGCTTGAGTTCTCTACGTCATGTAACCAAAGTGTGTGATGTCATTAGCAGTACTACTTTAACATCTAGTTATGGTGACCTGCCTAGAGCAGAACAATAGCCTGTATTGTTTTGAGGCCCCTGGGGCGTCCCTGACTAGCAGCCCATAAGGAAGTATCCCATACCCGCACTGGGGTTTTCATTTAATAACTCGTGGCTTCTGGGAGCAACATTTTTCATCCAGGCAAGCTATTTTTGTAAATTATTTTTTAATTAGCATATAAAATGATCATTCCAGCCACCCTAATTAAAGACAGTGAGACTCACATAGGAAGCCATGATAATAGGAGGGGACCGGTGGGGAGGAAGGGTTCAGTGGGAGGAAGAGGATGAGATAAAAGAAGATGATGAGGGGAATATGACCAAAGTACATCACACACACACACACACACACACACACACACACAAACACACACAAGAGTCCCATAGAATAGTGCAGTGGAAAGCAGGCAACATAAACACAATCCACACGGGTTAAGAGTTACTAGGGTGGACATGTGTCTGAAGACAGGAGCCAAAGAGGGGCAGCTGATCATGTGGGTATACTAACGATGGACTAGGGGAACAGAGGTGCAGGAAAGAAGCTTGTAGGGATAAGGAGCCGGGGTAGAGTCAACAGCGACTTACAAGGCTGCATTTGGAGGGTGCTGTTCATTGCAGTCATAATATCAGAAGATGCCAACAGTCACGGTGGTTATTATACAACAGGTACAGTTTCAAGTACTACATACATGCAAACTCACTGGTGGGTCACTGTCCTAGTCTGATTTTTCCATTGCTGTGACAAAACATGCTGACCAATAGCAATTTGGGGAGGAAAGGGTTTATTCAGCTTACATCTCCCAGGTCACATCAGGGAGCCCAAGGCAGGAGCTCAGGGCAGGAACCTGAAGGCAGGAGCTGGAGCACAGGCCCTGGAGGAGCGCTGCTTACAGCCTGCTTTCTTTCTTTTTTTAAAAAAATATTTGTTTAATAACCACATGATTAGAAGAAGCATTTCATTACAGCATTAACATATTCAATAACAATTTCCAGAGCAAAGATGCATCTCTTTCAATATTGGCTGAAAATTTTTAGGTTCACAGTTGAACTAAAACAGTTACACAATACTGACTGTTTCATTTTAAAATATACTGTTTCACACAGAAAAACTAATTTTTAATGCTACTAACACTTAGATGTTTGTACATGTGTCTCTAATCTCTATGTATCTGATTATTACTAGTCACAGTCGGTTATACACAGATCCTTAGTGCCTGAGTATGGATATAAAGTCATCAGTTAGATTTCACTGGTAATGTTTATCACCTCCACTATTCCACCTTTGGCCCACTATATAATCTTTTTTAAAAAAATGATTTTTTCTCAAATATAGCTCATTTTTTTAAATTTGTTGATTTTTTGGTATGTATTTCATACAGAATATCCCAAACAATTTTATTATCTATATACCCACATCCCAAATGGGACCCTCCCATAGCCCCCCAACTAGAGCCCATATATATCTTTGTCATCCCTTACTGTCCACTGTGTTGTTGGCTCCCCCAGATGTTCTCCAGTGCTTGTCCATCCACTGAATCTAGTCAGCCTATCTAGAGTTCCTTGTTTTAGGAAGATCAGCTCTTCCTCATCTAGCAGCAATCAGTTGCCAATATTCCTTTAGATAAGAATGGGGTCTGCTGTTCATTTTCCCAGTTCCATGCTGGGTTACTACCGTCTGGGAGTCCCTTGGGGCCCCCTGGCCCTGGCCAACAACTCAAAGGAAGATATCTTCTGTCTGACATTGTAACACAGACTCAGAAAAAAAAAACAAAACAAAACAAAAAACGACATATGTTCTCCCTCATGTGGATCCTAGCACCAAATCCCTATAAGTGAGTATGTATCCGGACATAACTACAGGAACCAGGATAATGAAAAGGAACCAGGAGGTAAAGGAAAAGAAAGAATCTGAAAGAGAAGAACAGTAGGAAACAAGCATTAATAAGGGAGATATGGTTTCCATAGTACTTTATTTGCTGGCTTTAAAAAACAGTATTTATATGCTAGAAAATAGGTGTTAACAAGGGAGATATGGATAATAAAATGGTTATTTTAAGGGGAGGGCAGAGGGAGGGTTATGCAAGGAAAGTTGGGGGTAAAGGGAAAGAAGGCACTCAAGAGAGGTGGGACTGTAGGAGAAGAGTATTATTAAGGGAGAAATGGGAAAAATGGGGGCAGGGGGCACTTTAAATGGGGAAACCATGGTGGAAGGGTTAGACAATGTGAGATAAATAATGCCCATTGAGTTTTAAAAAACCAGAGGGAACCATAGTAATCGAACAACCTACTGAGAAATTATACATACAACTAACTTAAGGAATATAATATATATTATATCCGAGAACGTTTGGTCTTTGCCCAAGCTTTATCTACATGGCACATGGTAATTAAAAGTACCGGACTGGTGGAACTAACCTTGGATGTCTAACAGCCATACTTTGAGGCCTATACTAATTTGGTCAGAGGGACATAAAGGACAGTTTTTGCTCCTTGCCCTCTCCTGATCGACTAAGCTCCAGGGGACTATGAGCATCTCTCAAAACATCCTGTAACTGTGGTATATCATCTGTCCTCTTGTTCAGGGAGGCCATGGAGACCCCACCAAATGGACCCAAACCAGTGTCCAGTCTACAAAGAGGAGGGTTAACACAGAGGAAATATTTCCTCCATATTTCCAAGGGAAGCCAGCCACAGTCAAGCAGAACCTTTGACTTATTTTCACATAGACAGAAGTGGTAAAAGAAAGGAGCCAGGGGCTCCTCCCAAGCCCATGTGATCCATGAGGAACAGATCCTTAAATGACCTTAAGAGTAAAAATGAATTGGTTTATCTGGGCCAACTATATGGTCTTAAACACCTAAAAGGAAAGTATAACCAAAGATTAAAGGGATCAGCCTGCTTTCTTATGCAACATAGGCCCACCTGCCCAGCGGTGGCACCAGCCACAGTAGGCTGGGCCCTTCCACATCACTCAACAATCAAGAAGATGCCCCATAGACTTGGCCACAGGCCAGTCCTATGGAGGAAATTCATCAACTGAGGATCCCTCAACCTAGGTGTGTCAAGTTGGCACTAAAGCTATCCAGCACAATCACTCACCTTATAAATAGGTACTGTGTCTAATATTTTCCCAGAAGAAGAAATTGAGGCACAGAGAGATAGGTGGTAACTTACCCAGAATCCTGCAGTAAGTGGTAGACCCTGGCTCCACCCTGGAATGGCTCCAGGAGCTGCTTGGCCATCTCCCATACACTGGATTAAGCAAAATGCATATTGCAGGAGCAAATGAAAGCTGAGGAGAAAAACATGAGTTCACCACTGCATAAGGGAGGCCCAGGTACCTGCTCACCCAGGAGGGCAGGCTTCATACCTGGCCCACGACGTACTTCAGAGCCTCTGTGTCTGCAGAGGAGCTTTTGCCCAGGAGTCCGGGGATCTTCCAGAGAAGCAGCACCGTGGGCACCCTGGGACCAAGCCAGGATAACCCAGTTTGCACACAGGCCCTGACAAGATCTAGCTCAGTCAAATCGCTTCATTTCACGACTACTTTCCTTGTCTGTGAAATGACCATAATCACATATTATAGTTTAAATATGAAATGTCCCCCACAGGCTCATGGGTTGAAATCTAGGTTTATAGCAGATGGGGCTATTTCAGGAGCTTCTGGAACCTCTAGGAGGTAGGGCCTAGCTGGAGGAAGTAGGTCACTGGAAGTGCCTTCTTAGTGGTCTCTGGTTCCTTGTCTTTCCTTTCTCCTGTGCAGTCCTTCCTGGCTGCTCTCAGTTGACTAGCACACACTGATCTTCCCACCACAAAGGATTGAATCTCTGAAACCTCGATTTAACTAAGTCTTTCCTCCTTCAAATTTCTTCTTACACCTACTTTTGTCACAGTAAAGAGTAACTCATACCACATGCCTGTGATTTACAGATTGAGTAAAACAACTCATACAAAGTCCCAGGCATAGGTCCTGGTACTGAATGTGACTTGATAAATACCTGCATCCCTTCCCAGCCTCTGCCCATGCCTAATGTATTTCACAGAAGGTTATGGGAGAAACCTCGTGATTCTATGTGACTTTTCTGTGGATGAGAGGTAGGTGTCAGAATTACCTAGAGAAAGTGAACACATGGATTAGAAGCCCCTCAAATGTCAAGCATCCTGCTCCCAGCATGAGCTCAACATGCAGGTGGCCTGTTAGGTGATCGGTTCATCTCCTTATGTTAGCAAAGAACCTAATGCCCACCTGGCATTACCATTGAGCTCCAAAGATCATAAATACAACCCTGGGATGAGATCAGGAACAACTACAAATGATGGGGGAATGATAGAAAATATTCCTGAAGGAGGTACTCCAGAAACAGTTGCTTATCAAGTTATGTGTGGAGCAAGTTGGAGTTAATGTCCTTCCTTTCCAACATGGGTCATGAAGAAGGAAAGACCATGTCAACTCTGTCAGCACAATGGGTGCTTTCACAGGAAGCATAGCATGACAGTGCAAAGAGCACTATCTCTCAGAACACTGCAGACTTTGTTTGCAGAAATAGCCTCAGTGCTTAAGTCCCATGGGTCATATGTGGAGGAATTTGAATTTAATTTGAAACTGAATGGAATAAATGGTATTCAGAAATGTAGATGGAATGTTGAGCTCCAAAGTACCATCCACTGTAAATGGAGCAATAGTCACACTTGTTACAATGGAAACTAAAGGGAGTTGGGTAGATAAATCCAGCTGTCTCAGTAGGAGTCAGCTGGTGGATGGTGATGGAGGTAGAACTGGGTCTTGATCCCAGCCCTTTCTCAGTGGAAGTCCATTGGGTGATGGAGGTGGAGCTCCTTCATGACCCCAGCCCTATCTCAGTAGGAGTCAACTGGGTGATGGTGATGGAGATAAAGCTCTGCCCCACCCCAGTCTTCTCTATGCAATTCTGGGTGCACTGTGCCTATCAGGCCAGATCTGTCTCATCATAATGATGGGCTCTGATACTCATTATAGTCAAGGCTTTTGTGAGGGAATAATCACCTCAGCTACCCCTCTTAGGCTGCATTTTGGTGGGTGGGGAGTTCTCAAAGCAGGTGTGACCGCCTGCCTTGTCTGGAAGTTGCTTTTCAAGCATCTCTTAGGCTGTATCGCGGAATACCTGCTGCTTTGAATGGCCCTTTGCTACAGTCCTCTGGGAGGCACTTAGAATTCTGAGATTTTAAATTTCATCCCTGGAAGCTGCATCCTCATGCCCTTTGTAAGTCATCCAGGGGAATTAAATTACTCCTTTCATGTCTATTGTGAATACTTGCAGGGTTAGACCAATTATACTTGTATTGTCTTGCTAATGCCCTTTGGCTTTGTCATTGGAACACACACTAATTTTGTAAAACAATGTCTTCATGAGGTTTAGTGGCCCAGGTATGCCCTCAGCTTCGGTGGGAAATCCCCTCAAAGCTACCTTAGAATGGCTGTCTCCTCCTCGCCCTGTAGCACTGTTATCTCTACATTGACTTTTATCCTGGGAAGCTGTATTGTACACCCACTGAGCATAGGTAGACTGCCTCTAACCATCACTGCCTTTGGACTGCTGCGGCCTCATTCTTAACAGAACAGACTGTGGTCTCCAACCAGGAACAAGGCTGCCCTCATCGACCATTGCCATGGTCAGATCATGCCCTCGGTCGCAGAGACTGGCTTGAAAGTCACCAGTTCAATGTCTGACTTTGTACTTAAGGTCTTTCGCGTGCAGGAAAATGAAGAAAACTTCCAACTTGAGAAGATGAATATAGAGTCCAATGTCCAAGAAGTCATTTATATTAACAACCTGCAAATGCTGGACTTGTAAGACACACAAGCGTGGCTTTTGGAATGTCCTGCTTCTAAAACAGAAATCCTAAGCACACCATGGGTGGTCTCGTCCACATGTAACAACTCAGACTTTAAGATACCCAGCAACATTTGGAACCCTCTTTTTAAAAGTACTGTAAATGAATGCTTGCCTATATTTTCATGGGCCACTTGGGCAAGAGCCAATTATCAGTCATAATTGGGCCCCATTATTCCAGGGAGTGCTGAAGGTCAACTGTCCCTTAACAATCACTCCAATTCTTGCTAATGTTTTCCCACCAGGGGAGGGTGGGAGAAGCTTTCTTTGGGAAACTCCATCTTCCTAATTTTCAAAAAGGCCTACGTTCAGGAAGTTGATGTTTTATCCCTGAAATGCTTGCAGAGGAATTCAATTATGTACAGCTTATTTGGCAGTAAATTTGATTTTGGCAAGACACGAAGGATTTTCATAGATTTCACTAGTGGCATTAGTGCTATTGCTTCCACTGTAACTATAGAAGAATAAGAAACAGCATTATTGTGTTGTTGGGGCCCTGGCCTTGGACTTTCCGGACTCCAGAAATCTGAGAAGTGCACGTTTGTTAAGATACCCAGTCCGTTACAGCAACTTGAACCAACAAAGGCTTGGAACCTAGCATCTGAGTCAAAACTACTCACTCAAAATATTACACTTCTGACACTCAGGCTGCACTTCCCATGATGTGGCAGTCTCAGACATCCTGAAGGCCTAGGGCCACAAAGGTATGAGATGTCCAGCAGGCACTAAGATGCCACACTCTGCTCCCTTGCCTGTGCCATCTGCTACTTGCTAAACCTGTGATTCTATTGGTCATAGGAAAAAACAGACGAAAATTACTAAACTGTTAGAAAAACAGCCTTTCTGGTAGTGTGGGTGAATGCCAGCTTTTCAGACAAAGGTGAAATGATTTAACAGAAAAAAAAAGGAAATTCATTGTATGTGCCCAGGCTTTGCATATTGTTATGCACATTCGGTTTTAGAAAAGGCGGCACTGAACGTTGGCGCGTCCACTTTCATTGCCATTGAAAATGCTAGCAGGATGTGAAAGGAGAGGCTCTTCCCTGGCCGAGGAGATGGAGTGCCATCCAAGCACAGAGACTTCCACTATAGGCAGTACGGGTGGGTCTGGGTTGGAAAGGCAGAGGATGGTAAAGCATTTCATTTCACTCTCAGAAATGACTCCTAATCGCTCTCAATTTGGAAGCGCAAGGGCTGGACAGAAGGAGCAATAAAATCCATTTTACTAGAATTCCTTCTAGAATAAAAGAACAGAAATCCAAAACACAAGGTCTTTTCAGTGGATAGTTTGGGGAACGTGAAAAGGACAGACATTGCATGGCTATTTTGTGATTCTCTAAGTCCTAAATACTCATCTAGGCAGGGAATTATGAAATTTACAGATAGGTTTGAAAACTGGAAGACCAGCTCCTGTTTGAAAACAATGTAGGTTGGACAAATTTAAGACCCTGATTCAAAGAATAAACATGAACTTTATAAAAGGAGTCTCAGGTCAAAACTTGCTTCCTTCCTCAGAAGGTCAGAAAAAATTACCTGCCCAGTTGGAGAAACAGAAGTAAATGTAAGCATCGTATTTGGTTTTTTTTTTAAATCATTTAAAAATTAGCTATTTTTATTCTTTGTGCATGAGTGTTTTGCCTGCATGTATGTAAGTGCACTTGTATGTGCAATGCCTAGAGAGGGTAGAGGAGGGCATCGGATTCCTCTGGAACTGGAGTTAAGGATGGTTGTTAGCCCCTATGTGGGTGCTGGGAACTGAACCTGTGTCCTCTGCAAGGGCAGCCTGTGCTCTTAATTGTGGAGCCACTGCTCCTGCCACAAGAGTCATAATCTAAAGATCTGAAAAAAAAATCCTGAATTTATATATCCAAGTTCAATATTCTAAGGAGGAATAATCTGAGATTTACTTTTAAATGTACATGGAAATAAGATTTATAACACATTCCCCTCAGTTGCATAACCACAGAGAGCTTGATCTATGAGAGATTTAACTAGATAAATTTATCCAGAAATCAAAGGAGGATAAATACATCAAAGCTAGGGGGACTGGAGAGATGATGGGTCAGATGATGGGTCTTAACCAGAGCACTGGCTGCTCTTGCAGAGGACTCAGGTTCAGTTCCCAGCACTCACATAGTAGCTAACAACCATCTGTAACTGCAGTTCCAGGGGAATCTGATAGCCTCTTCTGACCTCTGTGGGCATTGCACAACTACAGGTGCACTTATATACAAGTAAACAATACACCCATACATATTAAAAAAATACACACACACACACACACACACACACACACACATACATACACAAAGCTAAACTAAAAGATGAGGGACTTTTGAGGTGGTCCATACAGTTGTCTCTCACAGGCCGCTGGCTGGTTTGAATGATACGTGCCCACCATAGCCCCATCCTTGTTCCATGGTGGTTGTTTCTGGGCTGAGTGTTTGAGTGGAAGTTGCTAGCAGCGGGGATGGGGACTTCTGTTCCGTGATTGTGGGAAGAGATTTGGCTGGATCTGCATGAGGAAGATCAGCATCCTCTATCTGAAGCTATGAAAGAGCCCACACTGAAGAGAAAGGCAGCTCAGGGAGAGGGCCAGGCCCAGGGATAGACCAAACCCGCCAGGGACCTCCTCACTCCGAACTCCTGCAGCCACAGCTCTTCATCGTTCGGAAAGGAGAGGTGAAATACTTCACTTAGTGCTTAGTTGGAATTTTGTTACGTTCAATGGATACACAACTAGAAGGCAGATCTGGAAGAGTCAACATGTATTTAATAGAAAACCTATGAAAAGAAAGTCAGATGGAAAAGAGGAAAGGGAGAGGATGAGGGAGGAAATGGAAAGAAAGAGGAAGAGGAAAAGAGGAAGAAGAAAATTGTAAGAGAACAAAATAGGATTGGCACAATTAAGGCAAAATAATATTTTCAAATACGATTTTTAAAGAAAAATTTATGATCAAATAGAAGCTGTTTCCATGCGATCCAGTTAAGAAGAGCCTATATATGAATAGACTCTATTCCAAAGAGAACACGGAAGAGCTTTGGAGATTCATGCAGTCATAGGAAAGCTGAAATTACAGAGAAAAAGATGGGCAATACATTTCCTGTGGTCCCCTCCTGTGAGCTGGAGCTGTGGTCCTCTGTTGTGAGTTGGAACTGTGGTCCCTTCCCATGAGCCAGAGTGGTCTCCTGTAAGCTGGAGTTTGGTCCCCTCCAGTGAGCCAGAGCTGTGGTCCTCTCTTGCAAGCTGGATCTATGTGCCGCCCCCCAATCCCTCGTGAGCTGTGGTCCCACATTGGGAGCTGGAGCAGTGGTCCCTTCTTGTGAGCTGGAGTTATGGTCTCATCCTACAAACTTGGAGCTGTGACCTCCCTCCTGTGAGCCTGAGCTGTGGTCCCCTCCTGTGAGCTAGAGTTGTGGTCCCCTCTTGTGAACTTGAGCTCTGGTTCCCTCACATGAGCCTGAAGTTTTGACCCCTACGGTGAGTCATGGTTCCACATCCTTCTGGTGGTAAGCTGATAGTGGAGAAGAACAGAGGGGATCTGATGTTGGGCAGCAATTTCAGTCTTCTCTGAGTGACTACATTTCCCACGGCCCCTTCCCTGAGGTCCCATTATGCATGGCAGAGGCTTTGCTGGGGACAGGGGAGGCTTCTGTTATCTGCAGATTCTGGTCTTGCGAGGATTGATTCTCTCCTCACACCTCCCCTGGGGCCCAGCTGTGGTCCTCACTCCACATGTGGTCCTGGGCATCCAGGCCTTGATGCTGGAGCTCTCCTGTTACCAGGCACCAAGAGGTTTTCCATTATTTTTCTATTGCTCTCTTACAGCCCCTGTGTGCCTTCACCTATGGCCTAATTGAACTTCTAGAGATAAAACTCACAGTCTGAGAAGTTTAAAAGGTAAAAGAAATGGAAAACACTGTAACAATTAAACTGACATAATTCTCAAACTAAAAATATGTAACTAAATCTTAGAATATGAATTTGCAATTCTGTATCTCTACTATAATATTTTAATATTGTTTACTGACAAAACTGTACTACCAAGCTTCAACGATAATGTGAAATTTATCCCTGTTCCTGTAATATGAGTTTGTTACTCACTCCCTTTCCAAATTCTTCACCTATACAAAGTTTTTCCGTTCACTCCTTACTTCTTAAAGACAGCTAATAAGTTAAAGAAATGCTAATAAAATATTTTTAAGTGAACCAACACCCCCCTGCTATGGTGGGTTCAATGGGGAGAGGCACAGACACCTACCCCAAAAGGGAAACCGAGTGGCCCTGGGAAGAAGTCAGCATTTCTACCCTCACAAGCCTCAAACCCGGTCCAGGCTGTTGTGGCCAGGCACTATCTTGAGAAAGATTCTATTGTTTAAAACCGACCTACCCTGGGGGGTTTGAGAACAGGGATTAACCACAAGTCAAGGAGTTTAACCCACCACAGTCCCATTTGGGTGGACCAGAGATTTAGAAGCTGAACAGCACAGACTTCAGGAAGCCAGTGAAATAATATCCCACCCTTGGTTGCTGGACGATCTCACCAACTGAGACTAACGCTGGAGGGCCCGTTGATGGATCAATACCTGGGGCCAGCTCCTGATGACAGTGCCTGAGAGCTCTCAAGTCCACTCTGAAAGTAGAAGGCAGACCGTCTGCTCGTGCAGGTTGCAGTGCTGTGACTGGGTCCCACACCCTACATAGACTTGGAAGACACTTCCCAGAAAGAACGTCAGCCGCCCAAAGAGCTACAACTGGGGTGGCTTCTGGAAGAAGACAGAACCTTTCTGGCACACAGCCGGCAAAGCTAAGGGTGGCCGGCAGAGGCCCGTGCAATGCCAAGGGAAACTGCTGAGTGAGGACAGCTTTGGCCGATGTCTGACAGCACAAACCATGGTTAAGAGTTCACAAGCTCAGCTGACCTTCAATCACCCTGTATAAAGAGAAGTCTTCAAGTGCTGAGGACCTAGAAAGACGTTTCTTCAACATTTCATTTTCTTTTTCTTCAATTTCCTTTTTCTTCAACTTTTTAGTTGTTCATGAGTTTCCTGTTTCTTTTTCATAATTTTAGCAGTACTTTTACTGTATTTTCAATTCTATTCCTGTTACAGCTCTCCTTCACAAATCCGTTTGACTTTCCGTGTGCATTTTCCCTTATTGGACTCTACTTTTTGCGTTTCTCTCTTTCCCCCTTTTGTTCTCCTTGGTCGTCTCCCGGTTTTCCCCGTCTGCTGTACTTTCACAGTAGTCTGGCTGAATTCGGTTGTTTTGTATTTTTTTCTTCAAAAACATGTTATTTTGTTTTTGATTCTCCTTAGAGTTATCTGACTTTGAACTTTCTCACTATTCGGATTTTTCCTTTTCTCTTTGGCCATTCTCTCTTTGGTAACCTAATGCTGTCCACTCGTCCTGTTCTCGTTCCTTTGTTTAACCTTACTCCTTGTTTGTATGTCCTTTGCCTGCCTCCTTCATTTATCTCTGTATGACTATTTCCACACTGAGCATGTGATTTTTAACTTCAATCCACATTCTTCACTTACTTTGCCATTTTGTGTCTCATGTGCATTGATGGTATGTTGGTAAGTTTTAGCTGATTTTGAGTGTACTTCTGTATCTTGTTTTGTTTGACACTGTTACTTTTACAGCATTTTTGTTCTCCTCTCTAAGTGGCATCGGGGATCAAGCCCTTAGGAGTAGGCTGCTAATAAGAAGATTCCCAAATGAGACGGAAAGAGACAACCAAACTAACAGATGCACAAGTTCTATCACATTAAGTGCAAACACATGAGAAGCAGGCAACACAACTCGTCCAAAGATCCTACCTCCTCAGGTACAGAGTTCAAAGATACTGAAATAGGAAAAGTGTCACATAAAGCATTTAAATGCATATAAGTAAAAATCAACCAATGACCCCAGCAGGGGTCAGTCCAAGATCTGGAGGGAAATTCAGCAACATTGAAGAAAAAAGTTAGAAAACCGATGAGGAAATTTGCAATAGAGATGAAAAGTTAGGAAAATGGTAGAATTGGCAAGGATGATGAAATTCTGAGAACAAACCCAGCAGAAACACTGAAAATAAAACAAAAGGTGAAATGCATCAAATACAAAAACACAATGGAAAGTATCACCTATAGGCTGTGGCAGAAGAAAGAACATCAGGAATGAAAGACAATGTGGAGGAGATACTCCATTAAAAAAAAATCAGGGGCTAGGGGCTGGAGAGATGGCTCAGTGGTTGAGAACACTGGTTGTTCTTCCAGAGGACCCAGGTTCGAATCCCAGCACCCACATGGCAGCTAACTACCATCTGTAACTCCAGTTCCAGGGACTCTGACTCCTCTTCTGACCTCTGAGGGCACTCATGACACTGATGCACCTACCTACATGTAGGAATACACTCATAGACATAGAATCAAAATAATAACTACAATTTTAAAAACTCAGTGTTGAAGAGCACTGGCTGCTCTTGCAGAGGACACAGGCTCAGTTCCCAGCACCTACACGGCAGCTAACAACCATCCTTAAGTCCAGTTCAAGGGGATAAGATGCCCTCTTCTGGTCTTTGCAGGCATGGCACAACATAGGAACACTTACATACATGAAGGCAAAACACTCATACACACACAAAAATAAAAGTAAATAAAAACTTTTAAATCAAAGATAAATAAAGAATAAAAGGAGAGCAAGACCACAGCATTCAAAGGCTCTGGGATATAATCAAGAGATCAAACCTAAGACTCTGCAGCAAAGAAGGAGCAGCAGAGCTATAAACTAAAGGTCTAGACAACCAATTCAATGACTGTATAACAGAAAACTTCCCAAATCTCTAGAAGAAATGGATATCTAAACACATGAGACAGACTCTCAGATAGACATGGCCGAGAATATATCTCCACCACATATTATAGTCAAGATATCAAAAATACAAAGCAATGAAACAATATTAAAGCTGTGGGGGGGGGCTGGAAACCTGGCTCAGTGGTTAAGATACCTGGGTACCCTTGTTAGAGGACCCAGGTTTGAATCCCAGCACCCACGTGGTAGGTAACAACTGTGTGTAACTCCAGTTCCAGGGGGATCCGATGTCCTCTTCTGACACGGGTGCACTTACACAAATGCAGGCAATAAAGCCATACACATAAAATAAAAATAATAAACAAAATGTTATTTAAAAAGCTACACGAGAAAGACGATTATTCATTTACAAAAGTAAACATGTTAGCATAGCAAAAATCTCTCTTCAGCAACTCTGAAGGCCAGGAAAGCAAGGGGAAAATAATTTCAAGACTTGAAAGTAAATAATTGCCAATTTCGATTGTTATATCCAACAAAGTTAAAACTGTTGGAGAAATAAAAGCATTTCAAGACAAGCACAAACCAAGACAGTTCATGGTTACAAAGCCAGCACTGCTGGAGATGCTTAAAGGAATAGTGCACACACGGAAGGAAGAGAGACAGTCTCTACTGTGAGCATACAGGGAGGATTAAGTCTCAAGAGAGGAACGGATTGATGAAGGACGTCGTATCCGGCACATTAGCAAACCAGAAAATTCCTAATACTGTCAGCAGAGAGGAAAAAAAACAACAATCAATATTCCAAGCAACCAGAAAAACAACTAAGAAAATTACAGGAATTACTGAGCTATAAGTGACCTCAGCTTACCAAGAAAGAGACACAGGTAGTTAACTGGATTAAAACCCAAGATCATGGGCACATACCTTAGTGCTTGGTACGGCCCTAAATTCAATCCTCAGTGCCACAAACAAAACAAAATAAAACAATCAAAAGACAGCTGTATGCTGTTTACAAGGCATATACTTTATTGGCAAGGAAACCTACACACAAGCATCAGAGTATGGAACTGTATGTACCAAGTGCATGGATCTTGAAAACAACCTGGAATAATTCTTCTGATAGCTGATAAAGTAGACCATAATCTAAAATTAGCCAGAAGAGATGAGGAAGTCTACTACATACTAATAAAAGGAATATTTCATCAAGAATATATCACAATTGTAAATACACATGCAGTGACTATCAGGGATCTCCATTTCATAAAAGAAATGCTAAAGACTGTGCAAGTCAGATAGGTCCAGCTGTGATAACAGTGAGTTACATCAGTGATTACTCTCATGTTAGGTAAGTTACTCAAGCTAAAATTCAACAAAGAGACTTCAGAGTTAAAAATACACATCAGGAGGCTGGAGAGATGATTCAGTAGTTAAAAGTACTGACTGTTCTTACAGAACACCCATGTTTGATGCCTAGAACCCACATGGCAGCTAACAACCCTCTGTAACTCCAGTTTCAGGCGATCTGACACCCTCTTCTGACCTCTGCAGCATTGCATGGCACAGGTGCACTTACACACATGCGGGCAATACACTCGTACACGTAAAATAAAAATAATAAATAAAATAAAAACTATATATCAATTGGATTCGATAGATATGTACAAAATACTCTATCCAACAGATACAGCTTATACCTCATGAGCAGATCAAATATAGGTACCGTGAAAGCCTTAACAAAAACAAAGTAACCAAAGTAATTCCTTGTATCTTATCAGATCATAGTGGAATAAAACTAGAAATAATAACAAGGGCAGCCATTAAAAACACACAGAAACTTGGGGACTGAACAATATAGTCCTGAATGAAGAGTGGGTCATTCAGTAAATCAGAGAGAAATTTAAACGTTCCTAGAAGCAAATGAAAAGGAGAACACAACGTCACAGACCCTTTGAAATACAACTAAAACAGTTCTAAGAGGAGCGTTCACAGCTGCAGGAACTTGAAGAATGAGAGGGTGGATGAGAGATGTGAAGGCACAGAACAAATCAGGGAAAGTAGAGTAACAGTGAACAGAAGAGGTGAACAACAGACGTCTCCTAACACACACACACACACACACACACACACACACACACACACACATACTCAAAATGGACCAAAGTCCTTACAATAAGACCTGCAACCTTGAAACTGCAAAAGTAAAACAGTAAAAACACTTCAAGATCTAGGCGTAGGCAAGGATTTTCTGGAAACAAGCCCAAATATCACAACCACTACCCCCAAATGGAACAAGTTGGACTACATGAAATTCAAAAGCTTCTCCATAATAATGGAAACAACAAGCAGATTTGAGACCACCTACAGAATGGGAAAAATAGCTTTGCCAAGTATTCATCAGACAGATGATTAAGACCTAGATACAGAAAGACGTACAAAAACTAAGCATCAAAAAACAACCAGCCAAGAAATAGACCGACATACTGAATAGACAGTTCTCAAAAGAAGAACCAGTAATGACCAATAAATATTTGAAAACGAATTCAACATCTTTAGCCAGCAAATAAATACTTTGAGATTCTACTTCACCCTGTCAGTATGGCTATTAGCAAGAAACTAAGGCAGTAAATGCTGGTGAGGATAAGAGGACAGAGGAATCCTTATTTACTGCTGGTGGGGATGTAAACCAGGATAGGCACTATGGAAGTAAGTGTGGAGGTTCTTCAAAATAAGAAAGGAAGAAAGGAAGGAAGGAAAGAAATGAGGAAGAGAGGGAAGGAGGGAGGGAGGGAGGAAGGAAGGAAGGAAGGGAGGGAGGAAGGAAGGAAGGAAGGAAGGAAGGAAGGAAGGAAGGAAGGAAGGAATAGGGCTAAGGAGATGAGGGGATAGCTCAGAGGATAAGAGGGCTTGCTGCAAAGCCTGACTTGAGTTTGATCCCCAGGACCCAAATGGTGGAAAGAGAGAGCCAACTCCTGTTGGTGTTCTCTGACCTCCATGTGCACACCCCGTGGCATATGGGTGGAAGCGCACAAGAGCGCTCTCTCTCTCTCTCTCTCTCTCTCTCTCTCTCTCTCATAATAAAAAATTGTAATAGAGAAAAGAAAATGTGGCACATATACATAATGGAATTTTATTTCATCATAAAGAATGAAATGGAAAATAGATGGGACTGGAGGGCGATACACAAAGCTGACTAAGCCGGACTCAGGGAGACAAACACTGCATTTTTCTTTCATATGTAGACTATAAATTGAAATTCATATGTATGTGTGCATGCATGTGTGGGGGAGATCATAAAATTAGAAGGGGACTGTGAGACAGGAGGAAATCTTAAGGGTGGGGAGAATGATGGAAAGACACAAGAAGAGAAGCAAGGAGTATTAGGTGGGGAAGGAAGTCAAGCGAGAGGGGCGCAGGGTGGGTGCGAGAGGGTAAGGGGAAGTATGAGCAAGAAGAAAGTATAATAACACACATGTATGAAAACGTCATAATGAAACCCACTACTTTGTAAACCAACTTAAAAAATAATTAATGAGGCTGGAGAGATGGCTCAGTGGTTAAGAACACTGGCTACTCTTGCGTTGGTGGTATAGTGGTGAGCGTTGCTGCCTTCCAAGAACACTGGCCGCTCTTACAGAGGACCCAGGTTTGGTTCCCAGCATCCACATGGTGTCTAACAACCATTCCTAACTCCAGTTCCAGGGGGAGCTGATGCCCTCTTCTGGCCTCTACGGGCATTGCAGACACATACATTCAGGCAAAATATTAATACACATGTTTTAGTATGAGTGAAAAGATTCACCCATATTAAAAAAAATAAGAAGAAAGAAATTGTTATAGAAGAATTAGAAGGATCTATGCTTAAAGAAAGCACCAGACTTGTGCAATGATGATTTATTTTATTTAAGAAAGCCCCTGTGAATCAACATTGTCAGACAGGGTAACAGCTGACCAGATGCGGACTAAAATCTGTGTAGCAAATTCACAATAAACCTTGGTGCAAAGAAACAAAAATCAGTTGACAAGAGTTCAGTCTAAAAAATTCTTATTAGGAAGATAATTAAGTAATTTTCAACTATATAAAAGCATAAGTAATACACTCTGGATATAAAGTGTCACTGGACAGACAAGTCTAAGGCTAAGTGGCTGAAACAAAAGGAGAGAAGCACGGACCACGCAAATCACAGATAACAGTTCTCAGAAAGAAGTCACAGAAATGACAAGCCAGTCTTATTTTTTGCATCATTGCATAATGCTTTAACTGAAAGTCCACAAGTAGAATCCAGCAGGTTAAAATAATAAACATTTATGTGTGCAAAAGATCATACCATGTGTTAACCGAACCTCATTTTCCTTTCCTCCTGTGAAGACAGCCAGAATGCATTTCCCAGCCTCCCTTGCAGCTAACACAAAATCATGTGACCAGTAGAATGTGAGTGTATAGCAAGAAGAGTTCCTGACATCTAGGCTGGGTATCCTGTCCTTCATGTTCTCTTCCTGCCCACTGGCCAGATGTAGGGCATCTGAAAATGACTCTGAGCCCTGAGAGACTGTGGAACAAAAAAAGGAGGACTGTGTATGCCTAAGTAATTGAGATGAGACACAGGCCTTCCCAGCACAGGGCTGCCACATGGACTAGAATCAAGCCTATTGTTGTGTTAAGACTGAGGACTGGAGGTTTTTTTTTTTTTTTTTTTTTTTTTTTTTAAATTGTTGTGTGTTTTTTTTTTTTTTTTTTTTTTTTTTTTTTTTTAATGAAAGGCAACCTTCTCTAATGAAAAAAAAGTTTTTCTTTTTTTTCTTTTTTTTTCTTTCTTTTTTTTGAGACAGGGTCTCTCTGTAGCCCCAGTTGTCCTAGAACTCACTATGTAGACCAGGCTGGCCTCAGTCTCACAGAGATCCACTTGCCTCTGCCTCCTGAGTAATGGGCCTAAAGACACAAGCTGCCACCACATCCCATCTGGAAATAGCTAGTTATTCTAAGCAAAATAGGTTCACATAGGGAAAAAAATACAGCTATAGAAAATAGTAACAGGTAATGAAAGAGGAAAAAGAAAATTCACAATTATTTCAACAGACACAAAGAAAGCATTGGATAAGATTTCATATCTGCTACTAGCTTGAAACTATTTTTATAAAATATTTTATTTATTATTTTTATTTTATGTATATGAGTGTATTGCCTGCATGTATGTAAGTGCACCCATGTGGCGCAGTACCCTTGGAGGCCAGAAGAAGGCATTGGAGTCCCTGAAACTGGAGGCAATATGTCACATTAAATATGCCAGATTTTGCACACATGGGTGCTCTTACACACAAGCAAAACACAAATACATGTAAAATAAATTTAAAACAAGGAAAATGCAGCAGTATATAATTTCCAGGAACCTTTAAAGAACATCCATAATACATCCCAAAGGTTTCTTTGAATGATAGGACTGTGGTTGATTATATTTTCTTACAATTATTTTTATATATTTTTCTTAACTGAAGATGCAGCTTTATCAGAAATTTCATACTAAATTGTAAAGAAGAGTTTCTAAGGACAGCTAATGCCAAGATACAAAAGCTTTGGGGAAAGTACTATTTCAGACCCAGCTCCTACTCAGATTCCACCAGACATCAAAGCAACAATACCCAGAAACCAATCATAGGCTCAGGGGATGGTCCGGCTGTGGCTCTGGCCCTGACTTCCCTATTACCACATAGGTTTATTGGGTTTTCTATCACCTTCTTCTCATCAAAGTGGCTTCATGGTGTCCAAGAGCTGTTTGGACTCTAATACATTGTTAATTCAGCGAGTATGAGTCTGTCGAGCCAGTGCTGTTGTACCAGCCCCAGTGCTGTCTGCTCTTTCTGATTGGTCCTTAAATCTGTGTGCAGAAGTGTCCAGATGACATTATTGCATCAGGCTTGGTATTGAGCACTCTTCTACTAATCCACAATTCATTAGGAAAGAGGAAGGGTTAAAGGCCGAAGCCTGCAGCCATGAAAAAACTAGGCAACAGAGAAACTCCGAAATGTACCTCTTGGCCCGCACTAGCTCTTACTGTGCAGACTCAAACGTTTTTCAGAACAGTGCTCCAAGATGGATTATTCTGGTTTCTGGGAAAAAAGTCCTTCATGACCTCTAAACACACCTACCCTGCCATCAAGATCGGTGTGTGTTCCCTTCACACAGACCTTGGGAAGCATCCCTCTGATATACAATGAGCCCCTTATGAGTCAAACTGCTTGGCTTTGTGACATAGGTTCGTAGCAAACATCAGCACAGCGATTGCCTGGATCACTTGAATGCTCTGTTAGGACTAGCTGATCCAAAACTCAGTGGATGTCGCGTCCAGAATAAACGCCATTATGATTGAGAGTTATATTTTAATTAGGTTCTACTTGAATGTATGTTTTTGGCATGCTAATATTCTTGAACCCTCTCTTCATTGGATTACTTATTTTAGGGCTGCAGTGGGAATACAATTTTGGCCTGCCTCTGCTACTTTCCAAATGAGCTGACCATGACTGGGAGAGGTTAAGTGGCTTTCTTAGAGCCTCGCAGTGAGTATTAAGTACACTGGCTCTTTAATACCAAGTGTCTGTCCCACTGGCAAGGGGGAGCACTTTTTAAACCATAGATAGGAGGAACCTCATGGCTGCCACAGTCATGAGGTTCTCATAGACCACCCCCAAACAGCTCATGAATTCGTCCACCTTTGCTCCATCAGGATGTGGCCCTCAGTTACCTGCTCCCCTTGTCTCAGGTTTAAGGCCTTTCCTGGGTGGTGTGGCTCTGCTGGCACGTGCTCTGTCAGTTCTTCCGTGCTGGCTTGTCTCCCTGCATGCAGCATGCTCATTCCCCTTCTCTCCAGTCTTTGCTGGGCACCATTTTAGCATGGCTGGGATCCCTCCTCTGCACTGCCCTAGGCGGGGGTGGAAGTTCCAGGTTACAGCTCAGTTCCACTGTTGAGAGTAGACCCCATGTTAAGGATCTTAGCATTATGTTCATGCTGCACTGTAATCTTCTACAAGTCTAGTTATACATTTAAACCTCTGGGATGAAATTTTATCAAGATCTGGGCTTTTGTTGATTTAGAAATAATTGAAATACAGTCTTCCTTGATTGTTAACCTTAGGTTTTCTTGTGAATGAAGCTATAATTGAAATATAGCATGAACTAATTGAGCTCATTACTGTGGGTTCACAAAGATGACAACTGACAGTCATAAGCAATTCCATTGAGAGAGCTCCCCAGGGAAGAGTGGGTAATGCTGCAACACCTGTATTCTGAGCTCCAGAGACTAGTGATGCCATGGAGCTATCTGCACCCAATTACTATGCAGTCATAGGCAGGGCATAGGCGAACCAACATCCCATCAAACAGCAGATGCCCACCTGGACCTTGTCTCCAGCTGGCAAAGATAACAGGTGCTTTGAGATCTGCCCCCCTCCCCCAGCCAACCACAATGCGCATACACACGTACATGGAGGTCCTCAATTGAGAGCAGGTTGTTGAAGATTTGGGAGGACCCACTTGACACAGAGTACTGTGCTGCCTGGAAAAGCAGGAGAGACAGAGCACTGCAATTCACACTGGAGCCTAGGATGTGCACCCACTGCTGACAGGCCAGTGCTTTATGGGTCTTGGATCCTAGTGATTGAGCTGGCTTGACTCCTAACTTGCTGTGACCCACCTGATTCTGCCCACTTGCTGGTTTGGCTGCAGTTCAACTCAGCTTAGTTCTTCAGAGTTTTCTGAGACCTTTATTAAAGAGCAAGCCCATAGAGGGTTATCCTTTACAGCGACACTGGCTAGACACTCACGTTAAAGCTGATTCATAGTGTAAGAATGATAAAAAGTTCACAGTATGGAGAATGAATGTGCACAGAAAGGCCAGAAGACATATACTCTCTGTGGAGAGCAGCGATCCCTGGTGATCATAGTCACCAACACATCAAAGGAGGAAAGGGGGAGAATGATACAGACAACAGAACCAAACACAGCATAGTCTTGAGGCCTTCATAGAGAAACGGAGTCTAAAATGATAAAATCCAACGTGAAAGAGAATACTCCAGAGTGTTGTGTGACACTGTTACAGGAGAATCATGAACAAGCCTCTACTTCTCTTAAGATAGGGAATGAAAAATAGACTCAAGTAACCACACCCCCAAAGTCCACGCTGATGAACCAATGAGTTTATGGGCATAATTCACATAAATGTGGATGAAAATCACTTACAGGAGCCTGGATGACTCAAAGGCATCCATGACAGCCCAGCCCAGCCCAATGGGGGGGGGTGTTCACAGAAGCTGGAGCTCTAGAGCTGCCTGCACAGCTTGCAGGTAGCTAGACAGGGCTGAGTCTCCTTTCTTCAGCTGTCCTTAGTGGACATGTAACCCTGGGGAGAGCAGGGAACTTGTGAATCTGGTAAATTTCAGGGACTTCCTGAGACTTGGGAATGGTTCACTTCCTGACTCTTTAGAACTTCCTGAGCCTTAACCTGCTTCCTTCCAGGATGGAACATTTCAATTCAGAGGAAATTGCTGCAGGGAGATGTTTGCTGAGTACAATCAAGCTTGTCCTGGGAGAAGTTTGCTATTACAACTGCTTGCTGCCTACATTAGTCAGGTGTAGGCTGAGATATGGATAAAAATACAACAAATAATAAACTGAGGAAGGTACAGAACAGGAATATGAAAATGAAGATTTTTAACTTTAAAAACTACTAGAAAAGTGAGATCATACAGATAAACGATTGATAGCCAAAAGAAGGTTGGACCTTGCCCAGTCAAGTACTTAGTGTGCTGCCTCCTCCCACTCTGCACAAACCAGGAGAATGATGACCTCTGCTCTCCTCAAAGACGGTCTGAGTGGCCCCTCACCCATCACACACTCCAGGCAGCCCCTGCCAGACCAGCGGGTGGAGACCAAACTCATTTGCTTTCCGGTGATATCTGCAGGTTAAGTCAGAGGAACTAGGGTCAGTGGACATCCTCTGGGGGGCAGGGTTTGCTCTATCAGAAGAGATAAAAACAAAACTGTCTAGAGTTTCTCAACATTGGGGAGAGTTTACTTTGTAAAGTAGGGAACTCTGACACTCTTGAGTTCTCGAAGTCAAGCTGTTCAATTGTCAGAGGTAATCCTGTTTGGGAACGGCAGTGCAAGGCTCCTTCTACACAGCAACATGTGCCCACCTCTGACCAAGAAGAAAACAATCTCTTGCAATTCCCCACTCAGACACCCAAGCCTTTCACTCCAGACACAACATGCAGACACTCAGCAAGCACTGCGTTCTGCCAAGAAGGTGCCACACTGCTGAAGGAACCTTCTAAGAGCTCCTATATGCCTTAAGGGAAGGTAAATCATAGAAGAGGAGCCAGCGCACTCTGGGTTCTTCTGAGCAGTGAGCAGAACAGGATTAAAGAGGCCACTTGATTAGCTGTTCGTTCAGAGTATTTCTCCATTTGCCAAGCTAGGGACAGCACAGTGCTCAGAAGCAGCCTAGTGAAGATGGTGGTGATGCCACCAGGTGATGTAACCAGGAAGTGGAGCTCCCCACTGTACACAGATCCAGATGATACCCGAGACCTCCTGGTGGGAGGACCAGTGGACAAACAATACAGTGGTGGTTCAGCACAGCCTTGGTTCTAGAAGGAATTAGACTTAATGGCCAATCGACTCTGCAGACCCAGGTTTAGAGGAGTAGATCAGAAAACTCATTCCTGTTATGGCTGTGTTTCACTAAATTTTTTCCTTCCTGCTGGGAGACCTGCCCTCATTCACTCAGGGTCTCACGGTCCTGACCGGGATTAACAAACCAACATAAGGCATCCTATTTGGATTTTGCATAGTTTATATCACATTTGGGAGGGGGTGACTTACAAAAACACAGATTCTTATAGGCTTTTCCTTTTTCATATTTAAAATGGGTGAGCCATCTGTCTCTCGCCCCTGGCACTCCAGTATGGTGGCGGCTCCACCCCTTAATGGTCTTGACTCCTTCCACAGAGCGTGGGAAGAAGGTGGGACCATGGCTTATCGGAGGGTCATCCAGGTCACAGGCCACAATGGAGTCCCCCAAATTGTAATAGCCAAAGTAACTTCATATTGTATAAACCAGCCGCTTGAAACTTCAAAAGCTAGAAAAACAGCCAGCTTCAAGGTTAAGTGCCTGAACTTAGTTGCTTCCCCTTAGAAGAGTGCTTTCTTTGGAGTAGCTGACCTTGGTCACCTCCCAGACACTGCAGCTACCCATAATCAGAGAGTGCCTCATTGTCAAGCTCTCTATGCATCTGTTAAGAGAAGGACTAACACAGCTTGTTTTGGCATCTGTAGTTTGCTTATCCGCTAACTTGGGTGTCCTGACTAAACTTAGAACCACCTGGCATTACTCATGTGGGATGGAATTCCTATGGTATTTGTGGGCTTTGCCTTTATACGTTAGTTTCACCCTCACCTTGGGGCCATGGGTCCTAAATCTGACTAAGGGACCATAGATGGCTACAGCCCTAACGAACTTGAACAATTAAAATTTGAATTGTGTCTAGTGGTCTTTTCCCTGTGGTTTCAAACTCTGCAACAAAATCATGGTTTTTGTCAAAACATCTAGATGAGTACTCATGTTGTGTATGCTGTTTTAATTTTTTTCTTGAACACTATAAAA
>NW_008349457.1:1143418-1148564 GCF_000622305.1 Nannospalax galili
GGCCTAACAGTGAATTTTAAATTAAAATACCAGTGTTCCAAACTTCTCAGAGAAGTTTTGGAGTTAATGTAGTCAAAGAGAAAGGAGCGTGTTCCATCCACCAGCTAAGGTAGAGCGGCTGAAAATAGAATCAGCTGCCTGTTTGGCAATGCCCGGCCTAACAGTGAATTTTAAATTAAAATACCAGTGTTCCAAACTTCTCAGAGAAGTTTTGGAGTTAATGTAGTCAAAGAGAAAGGAGCGTGTTCCATCCACCAGCTAAGGTAGAGCGGCTGAAAATAGAATCAGCTGCCTGTTTGGCAACCCCCCGGCTAGAAATTGCTTGCTTTTGGCTTGCGTTGAAATTTTTAGTGTCTCCATGCTAAGAAATAAATCAGGGAAATAAATCCATTCACAATTGTCCCCAACAAACAAACAAACCCCCCAAAACAAAAAACCTTGGCGTAAGTCTAAGTATGTGAAAGACCTCAATAGTGTAGTGTAAACTTCAAAACACTGAGATTAAAGACGCTATAAGATTGTAAGACCTCCCATGCTCAATACTGTGAAAATGTCTAATGCTATCCTTCATAGAAATAGAAACAAAATCTTAAAATTCATATGAAAGCACAACAGACCCCAAATAGACAAAGCAACCCCAAGCAAAAAGAACAGTGCTGGAGGGCTCATAATAACTGATCTTAATTTGCTCTATAGGACCTTAGTACTGCTTTTCTAGGAAGCATGGTACTGGCTCAAGAGACACACAGAACAGTGGAATAGGATAGAGGACCCAGATAGAAATCCACATGATTGCAGCCACTTGACTTTTGACAAAGATTCAAAGACTACATTGAAGAAAAGACAGTCTTTTTGACCAATGATACTGGAAAAATTAGATGTCCACATGTAGAAAATTGAAACTAGATCCCTGCCTCTCACCCTGTATAAAAATTCAACTCCAAATGGATCAAAGACCTTTTAATGTAAGGCCCCTCAAAGTCTAAAACTGTTAGAGGAAAATGTAAACAGTTCAAGATATTGGCATGTGCAAGGGCTTTCCTTTTGGGACAGGACTTCAGTCACCTGTGAAATAACACCAACAGTTGACAAATGGATTTCATGTAATTAAAGCACTTTTACACACCAAAGGAGACAGTTAATTGGGTAACAGGCTAGAGAAAGGGGGAAGACCTTTGCCTGCTATACACCTGATACAGGATTAATATTTATAATATAAAAAGAACTCAAGAAACCAAATAACAAGATAATAAAAACCCAACCAATAATTGGGCTAACAAAATGAACAGTTCTCTAAAGATGGAGCACACAGGGACAATAAACACATAATAAAAACTTCAAACTCACGAGTCGTCAGAAGAGTGCAAATTAAAACTACAGTGAGATTCCATCTACTCCAGTCAAAATGTCAGGCATTAAAAAAACAGTAACCAACGCTGGAAAAGGTGCCCAAAAAAGACACCCGTATGTTCTGACAATGGGAAGTCAGTAAGAGGCTTCTCAAAGGAGTAAAAATAGATCTAACACATGACCCAGCTACAGTGCTCCTGGGTATTTAGTTGAAGGCTGGTAATTCAACATATCACAGAGGTATTTCACACCAATGTTCACTGCAGCGGCAATCACAATATCTAAGTTATGGGACCAACTTAGACGTCCATCAACCGATGAATGGTTAAAGAAAATATGTTCTATTTATACAATGGACTTTTCAGTCACAAGGAAGAATAAAGTTCCGTTGTTTTCAGGGGAATGCATTTCATTGGAGATGATCATATTACACAAACTGAGATAGCCTTGGACAAGTATTTGTTTTCTCTCCTAGGTGATTACTGGATTTTGTGCAGAGAAATAAAAAGATGTATGTGTATATGACATCAAAGTAGAAGCAAAAAAGAAAAAGGGAGGGCTAATGGGGGTGGGAGAAAGTTGAATATTGTGGACAATACGCTCAAAGTACAATAGATATTTGTACGAAAATGAGCTTACATAACACAGAACCATGCACGATAATGAATATATACAATATAAATTAATACAGAAGAATTTGGGGCTTTGAATTTTGTACAAAATGAGTTTATTAATATTTCTAAGTGGCTCTATTTAAAATTCTTCCAATGACACTGGATTAAATAAAAATTTTTCTGGCATAAAATTTTTATAAATTGTCTCATGTCTACAAAAGATGAAAAGACCAATCAAAATACACATTATATATTAACCATTCAGATGAATAAATAAAACGTATGCAATATTGTGGGATCCTTTTGTGCTCCATTCCCTGCAGCATGCTTTCCCTTCTACCAGAGGTAACCACATCTCAAATACAGTAATTGCCATTTGCCTCATTCAAAGTTTTATTACAGAGGTGCATGTATCTCCAGAATGTAAATTCTTTCTAAAATTGCTTTTTAATGAGCTTCAGATGGCTCAATGGTTAAAAGCACTAGCTACTCTTGCAGAGGACCCAGGTTGGGTTCCTGGCATCCACGTGGCAGCTAATAGCCATCATAATTCCAGTTCTGGGAGATCAAACACCCCCTTTTGACCTCCATGGGCATTACGTGACATGGATGCACTTACACACGTGCAGATAATACACTCATACACATAAAATAGAAATAAGAAATAAAATATTTCAAAGTACTTTTTTAAAGATTTATTTTTATTTTACGTGTATGAGTGTTTTGCCTGTGTGTATGTATGTGCATGTCTGATGCCCCCAGAGGCCAGAAGATGGTGTTGGACCCTCCTGAACTGGAATATAAACAGTTCTGAAGTCCATGTGGGTGCTGGGAACTGAACCTGGACCTTCTGCAAGAGCAGCCAGTGCTTTTCACTGCTGAGCCATCTCTCCAGGCCCCAGAATGTAAATTATTATTTTGACTTTTTATATGCTACAAATGGAGCCATCCTGTATACATTTCTGCAATATACCTTTTAAAAATCACTGCTATATTTGCGAAATTTAGGATAACTCATAACTGTATGTCTAAATCATAATTTTCCATTGCTAGGAAGTGTTACATTAAACAAAAAGTCTCTAAAAATTTAATTTTTAGTCTCTTCAGTGGGTGCATTTGAGTTGCTTCAAATTTAGTGTTTTCAAAAACATAGTGTGGGTATTGCATGTTTCTACTAAGTGTAAACAAGGTGTTTCTCCAAGTTGCAAAACCAGGGCAGGAATTCCTGGGCCACAAGTAGTTAAGTCTATTCTCACACTTATTAGTTATTATCATATTTTCCCCAAGGAGTTGTAATAATTTACAATCTTTCATTATTATAGGCACATTCTCATTTTCAATGGTTATTTTCACTATTTGGCATTGTCAGACATTAAAATACTTCTGTCAATATTTTATTTATGAAATGATATTAACCTATAAACTTAAGTATATTGCATATTCCATTTGGGGGACTAAACACAAATTTGTTCATAACAAACTACAATAAAGTTAATTTAATGTTTTTTAATATAGCATGATAGAAACATTTTTTATTTTTAGAAACAAGATTAATTCATTATAAGGTAAATAATTCAGTATCTTGATATAAAATATACTTTGTTCATTTTTATTGAGAAATAGAATTTTTATATTTTAAAAATACTTTAATGATTTAAATGTTTTCCTTTTTCCTGGTGATATAAGAGCTCAGAAAGGCAAGCACTACAGTAACACAAACAGCCACATTCCTGTTAGGAAGGGAAGCAGAAAGGCAGTTCCCCTTCTCCATGGAGCTCTTTTCCAACCCCCATCTCTAAAATCCTTCCCCATCCACAGCCATTTCAAACCTGTGAGCAAAGGGTTCCTTTGCTAAGGTGACCAACTTTTCCCATTCTTTTTCGTTAAATAACCACGGAAAGGAAAGCCAAGACCAAACCATAAGATCACATTGATCACCTTGAGAAAGCCAGAGCTAGGCAGATGCTCCTTTTAAAAGGATTCCAAAAGAATGTGTTATTTTCAATAAACAAGACAAGATATAAAGGCCACAAAGGGACACAGTAACTGCATAGAAGCCATCTGGAAGGCATTGGCTGTGCCCAGTACCTGCCCACTGGCTTGGGGAAGGAGTCAGCCATCTTGCTCAACACTGTGGAGGATTTCAAAGAGTCCCAGAGGGAACACTTCATGTTGTCCCATAGACTTCGAGGCTCTGTCTCTTTTCCCACTTTATTTTTCTCTTTAATTTTTACAGAACATATTTATAGGCCAATTATTGAATTCGCTTCACATATTCTATTGGGATCCTTTAGTGAGATTTTCAACTCGGCTATTTTAATTTCCACTTCTTTCTTTTTCTACGGTTTACATTTATAGAGACCCAGCATTTGTGAAACTATCACCATTATATTTTCTTTTAATTCTTTGAACATGATCTCCTTGCATCTGTAACATACAATGAATTTAAAACTTTATGTGCCAAAAGTATTGTCCAGGAATATTTGCATTCGGTTTCTGTTGTTAGTTTTATAAATTTTACAAATGTATATTGTTCTCTTGTCCCTTGTTTTTTCACATCTTATATTGTGGTTGGAAATGGGAGCTTTTAAATGGTATGTCTAAAGAACTCTGAAAATGTTTGTTCTGGCTGGCCCTGCCCTCACCTCCCTCTGCTTCCTGGGCCTGCACAACCAGCAGGCCTCTCTCCCACCCATGGGCCTCTCTCAGGGGTAAGTCCATTGTGCCCTCCGTGCCTTGACTCCCCCAGCCTCATTCATCCTCTCATCTCCCCCCACCCGTCTCTCCTCCTAGCCTGGGTCCTGTCCGTCCTGTCCCATTCCTTGTCTTGGTGCCCCAAACACCGGGGCAACCACCACTGCTTCCTGATCTTCTGCATCCAGACCAACCCAGTTCCTTCTAGGGTTCCCAGGAGCCCTCTGAGCCTGGCCCCACCCTCATCTCCTTCAGCTTCCCTGGGCCTGCAGGACCCGCAGGACCCTCTACGGTGGAGTTTTACTCAGCAGTAAAGAAAGATGAAATCATGAAATTTGCAAGTACATGGATGGAACTAGAAACTGTTATACTAAATGAAGTAACATAGACTCAGAAAAAAATCAACATGTGTTCTCCCTCATATGTGGATCCTACAACCAAACCCTGATTAGTGAGTATGTATCCAGACATAACTACAGGAACCAGGA
>NW_008349457.1:1149349-1149881 GCF_000622305.1 Nannospalax galili
AGCCAGGGTCTCCTCACAAGCCCATGTGACCCCTGAGGAACAGATCCTCAAGTAGCCTTAAGAGTGAAAATAAATTGGTTTATCTGGTCCAACTGTATGGCCTTAAACACCCAAAAGGAAAGTATAATCAAAGATTAAATGGGCCAATATAATTTCATAAGGTTCCATATGTATAGCTAAAGGCTACATAGCAAGCAGCAGTGCCAGATAGAAGATTCCTTCTTTTGAGTGGTTGGCCAGGCTGGCCAAAGGGACTCCCAGATAGTAACCCAGCATAGAACTGGGAAGATGAACAGCAGACCCCAATCTTATCTAAAGGAATATTGACGACTGATTGCTGCTAGATGAGGAACAGCTGACCTTCCTAAAACAAAGACCTCTAGATAGGCTGACTAGATTCACTAGATGGACAAGTAGTGGGGAATGGCTGGGGGTGTCGACAACACAGCAGACAGTAGCAGAGATATCACAGTAAGGGCTCTAGTTGGGGAGGGAGGCTATGGGAGGGTGCCATCTGGGAAGTGGGTGTATA
>NW_008349457.1:1150101-1150396 GCF_000622305.1 Nannospalax galili
GCAACCATGACTAGTAATAATCAGATACATACAGATTAGACATTCATGAGCCAACATCTAAGTGTCAGTTACAAAAACAATGAGTCTTTCTGCAAGGAACAAAATATTCTAAAATGAAATGGAGATCTTTTTTAAAGGTGAACCTAGAAAGTTACACCCACTTGTGAAAGAGATGTACTCATATTCTGGAATGTGTTACTGAATATGTTAAAGCTGTAATGAAATGTTTCTTCTAATCATGTAGTTATTAAAAATTTAAAAATAGTAACTAGCTTAAATCTTAACAGTTTAATCT
>NW_008349457.1:1150491-1150991 GCF_000622305.1 Nannospalax galili
ATATTCTGGAATGTGTTACTGAATATGTTAAAGCTGTAATGAAATGTTTCTTCTAATCATGTGGTTATTAAATTTTAAAACATTTAAAAAAATATTTGTTCTGAGAGCTTTTGATTTTTGTTTACTAACCTGTCTGCAGTTTTCTGCAGACTCTGATGTAGCTGTTATGTAGCCAATAATGCTTGCTGTGCCTGTTCCCTTGTCTGAATAGCTGAGAAAAGTCTATGCTCAACATGTCCAGAGAGTATAAGGCTTCCAACCTCTGTGGGTGGGAAGGGGAGCATCTTTAATGACTAGGCAGGAACCAGAGTGGCCCGGCCTGTACTTGCCCCTGGGCCCTGTTGGGTCTTCCATTTGAACACCCAATCCCCCAGTTTTATATGGGTGTTCTTCGGGTTAACCTAACTTTCCTATGGCTTTGTAACTGCCAAAATGTTTCCATGAAATTTCAGGCAGGCCTTAGGCTAATATTGTTATGGATTTCCCCTCTCTCTCTCTCT
>NW_008349457.1:1151007-1184433 GCF_000622305.1 Nannospalax galili
TCTCTCTCTCTCTCTCTCTCTCTCTCTCTCTGTCTCTCTCTCCTACTTAGATTTCTATTTTTGTTAAAAATACCATCAGCCATTCATTTTCACCCACCAAATCTAGTTAACTCCGTCTTGGCAGCAAAACCAGTTGCTTTTATGGCCAACCCTGCCCGGTAAAGCCTCAGCTGGACTGAACTGTTTTAGCTCAGGGTTCCAGCAGGTATTCATGGATATATATATTTTTCAAACCTGTTTAGGGTGAAAGTGTTTTTCCCCAATCATTCTCTTTACTATACGTAGAAACCCTACTTGCTTTCAATTATAATAGAGATCAATTTAATAAATTATCTTTTGTGCTTTGTAATGTTGGGTTTTTCTATAAAAACTCTTCTGCACTGGAGGATCAGCCCAGCTGTTAAGAAACTTTGCTAATCTTCCAGGGCACCCATGTCAGCTGCTCACAACTGCCTGTAACTGCAGCTCCAGGGGATCTGATGCCCTCTTCCATGAGCACCTACACTCACACATGCACATATCTACACATAAGTACACATACACACATAATTAAAACTAAATATTAAAAAAAACCCTCTTCCCTCCTTTCCGTAGTACCCATACTTTCTTTTATTTTTTCTTATTTAGCTTTTAATCCAGTTGGAGTTGAATACCTCATATATGTTATTTTTCCTTATGTGTAATTTATTGTATGTTTATGTATGTACAAATATATGCATTTTTGAACCAAATTAAAATGCTACTGGTTTTCTTAAAATCTATAGAAACCTTTCTACCTAAGTACATTTCACTTTTTCTTTCTACATGTTTTGACTAAGTCTAGCTATTTGCTTTTGCTTATAAATTTCAGAACCAGGTTGTCAGAACTGTACTAAATTCTGTTTTGGCTTTTTAATGAAATCACATTAAATCTACAGGTTCATCTGTGGAAATTTTATATGGTTATAATAACTTTCAAAATTTTGACACTGATTTTTATAAATGTCTACCAGGTCAGCCCGCCTGAATAAGAACAGACTGACAGTGATGGGTACCAGCCTTGTTAATGTCAATATCTCTAGAGGGCTTTGGGCTCATATAGATTTAAGTTTCATTTTTGCTTTTAGGTTTGGGTTCATTTTATTTTGATGATGAGTAGATGTTATTTTTAATCTATAGTTACAATTTTCAACATGTTAAAAGGAAACTAATGTAGTAGACTAAATGAGGACTGTGTAATTTATGGTGTGATCAGAACATTTGGCAAGGTCCCTAGGCCAAGAGGATAGATAGTTTTGTGGCTCTGATAAATCATTCATCCTCTAGTTAAAAATAATTAGACTCACATACTGATTCCCTACTGACTTTATTTTCTTTTCCTCTTTTGGTCTTCCAATCACATGCAGCCTAGAACCTCTAACCCTAGTATGTTTATCCTTCTTAATGAAGTAAAATATGGGCCGCAAGGTCAGCTTAGTTTTATTTAAGCTAAACCCCAAATCCACATCGTGTGGTACTCAAATCCCTCCCTTCAATTTCTGAAAGTGCCTTAAGTTTAAACGTTTGTATTCCCCTCCTATTGAATCTCTCTTGTGCTGCCTGTTTATTCCGACATCACTCAGATATGAAACTAACATTCATCCATTTTTATCCAATCACTGCTAATTTTATGACACTCTAGGGGGCACTGAGGGCTCACTGTCTTCTGTCAGGTCTACAGAATCAGTACTGTCCAAACAGTTCACCTTCCACACGTGGGGCCAACCACTCAGCATTATTTGGAGGCCTGCCTCAAAAATGAAAACGAAAAGCAAGCTAAGACCCCTCCACTGCCAGGTTAGAAGTGGTTGGCATTGTGAAATTGTGTGTGTGTGTGTGTGTGTGTGTGTGTGTGTGTGTGGTATACAGACTCTATCACAATGCCTAGACACCAGCTGTCAGTGAACGTTCACTCTTGTCTTCTTACATCCTGGCAGAACCTATTCCAGGATCCCACAGATCGACTCCGGTTAGCTGGGTTTCCAGGGCCCTTTCGGGCCCCTTCTTTTTCCACAGGCCACATTTTCATCCTGCCGGAGGCACCTCAGTGCGGCAGAAGCATAAACACATTCTCTGGCTGTGCTTTGCTTCCTGTCAGCCATCTTCCTCCGTCTCACTAACACTTGGAGGACCAAAAAGTAAAGTGAAAACAGGACTCTGGGTTTACAGAACATAGCTGCGTTTTGGGAGACAGTGTTTTGTGGCCCTGGCTTTGCCAGCGCATCTGTTTGCTATTAGCCTCCATTCAAACGAACTCGTCATGTTTTGCTCCTAATGAACCGCTGTGGGTGGAACAGGGCTTGTGGGCTCCATCATTCTAACGGACGTGCTCACCACAGAGGACAGCCCCCGCGTGTCCATGTTCACAGTCCTGGCTTCACTTCCAGTGTTCTTCTTCGGCCTGACACCCTTCTTGACTTTGCATCTTTGGCGCACACAGTGGCTGAGCCCCACATACACCTGATGGGCAATGACGCTACTGCCACCGTCTACACCACAAGAAGTGCTAGAATTATCCTCGCTCGGGTTTCAAGTTGCAAAACAGCTATTCTTTGCACTGCCATGTCTACTGCAGACCCACTGCTGTGAATCATGGCTCACAGCCTTCAAAACAGACACAGGACCTTTGATTGGCTTTACAAGAGTGCGTGTCACAGTGGAGGGAACAGAAGCTCTGAAACATTGAAAAACTTACCCAAACCATGCACTCATGGTGAGGACTGCATCCATTACAGCATGCCTTCTGTCTGCTGTGTTCCCTGCCTTGGGCATTTGGAAACAATGAACAGAAACCATCTGCCTTGCTCTGTCTGCTGGAAGGTCCTGCTGTATCCAAACTCACTGAGATGTGGCCTTGTGGGACCTAAGCCCAGAGGCTCCCACTGAGAGATGAACCACAGTCCTAGGGAGGAGGGTGTCTTCTGTGTTTATTAAGGAAGTTGGGAAAGAAATTAAATTTGAGTTCAAAAGGTGGCATTTACAAATTGTTTGATTGTGAGGAAGTCCTTTCGCTTGTGTTAGAATTCTCAATTGCAAAACAGGAATAAATGTGAAGAATCTACAAGTTTACATGACTCTATAGAATGGAATTCCTTCACAAGGTAACAGGACTCAGATCACCAAGTTGTCAACTATGTTTGAAGTAAAAAGTTAGAGGTCTTGATACAACTATGGTCTTATAGTTTTATGTTATGAACCACAGATTATTACCTCAAACTGAGGTGCCAGAAACACAGTGCATAGCATTCTGTGTAGAGGTAAGCCTGGAGGAACCCGGCTCTCTCTCTCTCTACCCTGGCCCTGTGTGGGGATGGATCTGCCGTGGATTCACTCATCTGTCTTAAGAGATTCCCTGAGCTGGCCTTCCCAGTTACCATCACTATTCACCTAGTAGGCCAGGGTCAGCCACCTCTCCCTTCACCACATCCCTCAAGGCTGTAGGACTCAGTATGCACTCATCTGAGTTCTTAACCTTGCTGTTTTCAACCCAGAGTTCCTTTGTTCTTGGTCCTTTGGAATCCACCTCCCTCTCAGGGTTTACCATGCCTGGGTCAGTGGTTGCTCCTCAATGGCCAGACCATTCAAACATGTTCTTTTGGGCAAGAAGTCACCCATCCAAACGCTCACACAGGCCACATAGAACATAGGAACTGGGAGCTATCGGGCAGGAGCCATGTGGAACTCCATGGAGAGGCACAGAGCCAGCCTTTCTGTCCCCTTCATTCCTCTGCCTCTGGTAATCAGCATTCTATGCTCCAATTCTGACATCAACATTTTATCTTCCACATATGAATGAGATCATGTGGTGTTTGTTTTCCTTGGCGTCTTTGTTCACCTAACATACTGGTCTCCAGCTCATCGCTGCTGTTGTAAATGACAGGGTTTTATTCTTCTCTGTAGACAAATAATAGTCTCAATATTTAGGTACTATTTTATCTTCATCCATTGATAGATACTTTGCCGATTTCCACTTCTTAGCTATCGTAAACAGTCTTACAATGGACATGAGAGTGCATATGTCTGTTATCCTAATTTCATTTCCTTTGGATATGCTGGACTGCACAATAGTTTTACTTTTAATTCTTCGAGAAACCCCCCATACTTTTTTCTGTAGCAGTTGTTCTAATTTATATCCCACCATCCGTGTATAAGAGTTCTGTTCTGTCCTCACCAGGACTTACTAGCTTTGGTCTTTTAATCACAGTTGTTCATACTAGGGTGGGGTGCTATCTTGAAGTTTGATTTGAATTACCCCCATGATTACTGACACTGAGCATTCTTCATGTATCTGTGACCGTTTGTGTGTGTTCTTTTCGAAAATGCTGATTTAGGCTTTTATTTTTATGGTTTATCTTTCTTAGCTGCCTTGGTGGTCCTAATGAACAACTACTGATTCATGGTAAAGCCTCTCGGATTCAACATCTAACCTCTGCTTCCTTCCTGCCTGGAGTTTCTTAAGACGGAAGCTTCCTCCATCTCTTAATACTCAGGTAAGCATGAAAGAGTGCATAGCTGGGGCAGGAGAGCAGAGTTTTGTGTTGGTTTTAGCAATAACTTGTATAATTTAGAGACAACTTGGGCCCTGGACCCCAGCCTCCTCCCCTAGAAATGGGATCATTCATCTCACAGCTTAGGACTGTTGAACAATAGGGTAGTGGGTGTGAAAAAGGAGGAGTGAGTCAGAGACTGGCCCAGGAGACCAAAGCCCAAAGCCCTTTCTGTGCCCTGAACTTTCCGAACATCCAGATAGATGGCATTTCTTCTGATCTGCTTCTCCACCTTAACAATGAAGGAGTCTCTAGGTGGCCCTGAACAACTGTTTCGGAGCTCCTATGTTCTGTGATTCTGAGATTCCCCTCACCAAAATCCAGAATTGCCTGGCAGAGGCTAGTTTTGGCAGGACCACTGAACTGGGTGAGGAAAAAGCAACAGAGATACACGGGAGGTGCCTAGATGCAAAGGCTCTGTGGTGTGTATTGACATTTAATTTCCAGACATCACAATAAATAAGTAATATCATTCCTACTAATGGAAGAGGAGCTTGTATTCAGGGTTGGTGAGGGGTGCCAGGATGGTATGACTCTAAAGCCCCCAGTGGTCCTGAACTGGAACACTCTTCCTCTCTAGGCAACAGTTGTTGATTTTTGAAGGTAATTTTGATGTCACAAATGTGGAAGTTGGGTGTTACTAGGCAATAGTAGATGAATCCCTAAGTGATAAATATCCCATGATACACAAGACGGCCTTCCACAGCCAATAATTACCTGACACCAAATGTGAGCACCACAACCAAGGTACCTTGGTCTGAAGGAAGCCCTGCACAGCCGGGCTGTCCTAACTGTCCAGTGCCCAAGGACACTTGGTGTTATGCTCCACACCCCTCCTGGGCTAGGTTGATCCATATCCATTTGCTAAAGAAAAGATGCATTGTATTCCACTAATAACCAATGATACCACTTGACTTGAGACACATCTGCACCAAATTAGAGGCAGAAGGAGTGACATATATGACACTGGTGGCCTAGAAAAGCCAGGGCCCTGTGCGTAGACAACCCAAGGCCAGGAAGCAGGAGAAAGTGAGAGGTGTGGAGTTCCCTGCCTTCCACATTCACCGGGCTGAGCTGCTTGCAGACTTCTCTGCAAGGCCTCTTTCTGACTCTCTCCGACCACCTTGCTGCACCAGCCAGGACTATATAGCCGTACCCACCATAAGCCCCAGGGGAGCCCTTTCCACCCTCTGTTGCTGCTTCTTTCCTGAAATGAGACCCTATTCCTGTCTTCAATGGGTCCTTAACAGATTCCTCCTGTTCGACAAAGACTTGCTAGCTAAGGACTTTCCTAATATCCCTTGTGACTTTGACTCACTGGTTATTTAGGAGTGTGTTAATTCCACATATTTGAAATTCTCCCAAATTTCCTTCTCTTGCTGATTTCTAATTGTGTTTGACTGTGGTCTGAAAAATACTTTGTACGATTTCAATTTTTAAAAATATATTTGGGCCCCACATAAGGTTGCACATGAACTTCAGAAGAATGTGTGTTCAGCACTCTCTGGCCACAGGGCTTTATTACTGTCTGTAGAAGCTAGTTACTGACATGTCTGAGTCTTCTGTATCTTTGTTTATCAACCTGATTCATTGTTCTATTCATTATTCAAAGCCGGGCGTTAAAGTCAAGGATGTTTATGCTCAAATTGACTATTTCTGTTTAAGTTTGGTCAGGTTTTGCTTCGTTTATTTTGGCTGTCATGTTGGGTGGTTTTGTGTGTGTTAAATCTTCCCAAAAGATTAGTCCTCTTGTGAGTATGCTCTTCCCTCTTTACAGCCATTAATTTTTATTTTAAGTTAAATAGTCTGATCTTATTATAGCCAATCTAGTTCTTTCATATGCAGTGTGTGTTACAGATTCTATCTTGCTAGGTCCCACATATTTATGTTATTGAACCCAAGTATGACTACAAGGAGAAGACAGCTGGTTCTCTTTGGTTGCTGTTCAGTGCAGTTTGACTATTTCTGCTTTTTGATTGGATTATTTAATCCATTTATATTTAACATTATATTGATATGGTTGGATTTACCTCTGCTATTTTGCTTTTGATAGTCTATGCCACATAATATTTTTGTTTATATGTTCTTTATCACTTTTTTGTATTACATACTACAACTATGTAATTTATTTTATGATATACTGCTATATAGTTGAATCATTTTCTAAATAGTGCTTGCAATATGACATTAATTTATCACGATCTATTTTGAATATACATTAAATTCCAGTGACATAGAGAAACTTCATCCCTATTGAACCATAGTTTATCATCCCATGCTCTTTATTATGATTACTGTGCGTAGCATAGCTTTATGGGTGACAAATGTGATAATCCATTATCACAATAATTAGTAGGTTATGTGTCATTTGTTAAAGGGTCTAGAAGGGAAAAGGGAGACCATGCACATATCTGCAAAGTTTGTTAAGCTTTATTTGCTATTTTCCATTCTCTTCATTTATTGCTGTGGATTTGAGTTTCCATTGATTGCAATTTTCTTCATTGTAATTTTCCTCCCACTTACCTTCTTTTTTAAAATTATATTTTGATGATTTGAATGTTATCACACCCATCCTCCACTGCCTCCCTCCAACTTCTTCTAGAACTCCTGCCTACCTCCCTCCCAACTTCATGTCCTTTTAAATTTACTGTTATTAATAGCCCACTGTTTCCACCTGGTGCTGACCTCATGCATGTGAGTAGTTGTTGACCATCCACTGGGGCATGAGACTTTATATCCTCTTACCTTGCATTTCTACATCCTGTAGAAACAATACCATAAATGTGCACGTTGTCTAATGCATTATATTAATGCATTTTTGGATGTGAGTCTATCCCTTGGAGTCTGGGCAACCTACCAGGTGTCATACCAGTAAGGAAAAAGGACTCTCCCTTTCCTACCATTGTTCAGTTGCCCACAGACCCTCAGCTTGGGCTGGGACGTCCTGCCCACCTCCCCCACCCATTCTGGACCCCTGTCTAGCTTCAGTTTCCACATATCTTGTGCATGCTGTCATAAGTACTGTGAGTTCATATGTGCAACCACCTGGTGGTGACCAAACAAGTTTCCTTGTGTTCATCCGCCACCTCTGACTCTTACGATCTTTCTCCCCCTTCTACAATGATCCCTAAGCTTTCGGAGGAGAGGGTATAATATAGATGTCCCATTTAGGGCTCAGAACTCTACAGTCTCTTATTCTCTGCACACTGACCATTTTCTACGCACTGACCATTTCTGGTTCTCTGCATTAATTGCTGTCTGCTATAAGAAGAACATTCTCTGGTGAGAGTTGTGAGATGTGCTATCTATGGATATATATATATATATATATATGCTATCTATGGATATATAGTCATTGTAAGTCAGTTTAATACTATATCTATTTACCAGAATGATAGTAATAGTTTGTTTCATTTGACCGTGGCCTACCCAGCCACAGGTTCTTGGACCTAGTAAGAGTGTCACGTATAGACTCTCAATTGTGAAGTGGGCCTTAAATTCAATTAGAAGGTGGTTAATTGCTCCCAGAAAATTTGTGCCAGTATTGCACCATCGAACATATTTTTCCAGGCCAGTTGGTACTGTTGCTTGCAGGTTTCACAACTGGATAAAGTTGATGATCACCTTTCTCTGTCAGTAACATGCATAGCACCGTCTAGTACTATGAAAGCTAGCCAGCAGAGAGGTGGCTTTGAGGTCAGTACCAGCTTGATTTCTTGTTTGTTCCATGACTCAGATATGTAGTGTTTTCAGCCATGGAGTCTTACTATCAAGTTCTGTTGGGTAACCAAGTGCAATGGCAATAGCCAGTATTGTCTGAGGATCTATAGGACCTCTCAATAATTTCAAAAGCCCCTGTCAATGGGCTTTTCATTTGCTAGCCTGTAGTGTCTAATAGGGACACTGAAGCCCTGTTGTAGGGTAACTACATTTAATTTCTTTTTATACTACATATGTACGTATGAAAGAAGTTTCTATAGTGGGTTTCCAACAGTATTATTGCTCGGTATTGCTTTGGCTGTCCGGGTTATTTACTTTCTACACAAATATTTGAATTGTTTCTATTTCCAGTAAGAATAAAGTTATCATTTTGATTTGGATTGCACTGAATCTGTAGATTGCTTTTGGCAGGATGACCAATTTTAAATATTAATTTAAAAAATATTTATTATTTTTATTTTATGTGTATGGGTATATTGCCTACATGTATGTAAGTGCATCCGTGTGGGGCAGTGCTCATGGAGGTCATAAGAGGGTGTTGGATCTCCTGGAACTAGAGTTATGGATAGTTGTTAGGGAATCAAACCCAGGTCCTCTGCAAGAGCAGCGTTTTTAACCACTGAGCCATCTCTCCAGCCCCTTATAAATATTAGTTTTGCCCAGCATAAGATGTCTTCCCATCTTCTAGTGTCATCTTCTATTTCTTTCTTCAGTGCCTTGAAGTTTTCAGGTCTTTCACTTTCTTGGTTAGGTTTATTCCAAGTTACATACATTTTTTCAAGACTACCATGAACGGGGTTTCTTCCCTGGTATTTTTATTGGGATATAGGAATGCTTCTGAGTTTTGCACGTTGATTTTGTATCCCACCACATTGCTGAAAGTGTTTTTCAGTGTAGGTGTTTTCTTCAAGGTCTTTTATGTATAGTAAAAGTATCATCTGCAAATGCAAATACTTCTTTCCTCTTTGTAACCTTTTTATTTCCTTCTCTTGTCTTATTGCTGTAGCAAAGACTCCGAACATTACATTGAAAAGGAGTGAAGAGAGTGGACAGCCTCATTTTCTTCGATTTTGGTGGGAATGCTTAGTTTTCCTCCATTTGGCATGGTGTTGGATATAGGCTATTTATATATCGCCTTTATTATATAGAGATGTGTTTTCTGTAGCTCTAGTCTATCCAGAGATTTTTATCATGAAGGAATGCTGGACTTTGCCAAAGGCCTTTCTTCATCTACTGTGATAATCAAGTGGTTTCTGTCCTTGAGTTCATTTATGCAGTTAATTACATTTATTGACTTATGTATGTTGAACAATCCTGCATCTCTGGGATGAAGCTGACTTTATTGTGATGGATGATCTTTTTACTGTGTTCTTGAATACAACTTTCAAGTGTTTTATGGAGAATTTTTGTATCTCTGTTCATTAGGGGGATTAGTCTATAATTTTCTTTTATTGTGTCTTTATCTGGTTTAGTTATCAGTATAATCATATCTTTGTGAAAATAATTTAGAAGCATTCTTTATTTTATGAAATAATTTGAAAAGCATTGATTTTAATTCTTTTTTAAAACTCTGGTAAAATTCTAGTGTATCCACGTGGACCTGAGCTTCTGTTAGTTGAGAGTTATTACTGTTTCAATGCTGTTGTTTGTGATAGATCTCCTTAAATGGTTTTATCTCTTCTTGGTTTAACTTTGGTAGGTAATATGAATTTATAAAATCATTTATTCCCTTAGGATTTCCAATTTGGTCGACTCTAGGTTTTTGAGGTGCATTGTTATGATCTTAATTTCTTTGGTATGTATAGCCATCTCTTCTGCATTTCTAATCTTACTGATTTTAGCTCTTTTGGTTAATTTGGCTAAGGGTTTATCAGTCTTGTTTATTCTTTTCAAAGAATCAATTCTTTGTTTCATTTTTGTTGCTGTTGTTAATTTCTATTTCATTGACTTCTGTCCTAATCTTAATTGTTTCCTTCTGTCTATTAGTTTGGGCTTGGTTTATTCTTGTTTCCCCAATTCCCTGAGATGCATTATTATCATTTTACTGAGATATCTCCAGTTTTGTAGTGTGAACACTTCAAACTATAAACTTCTCCCTTAGGACTGCATTCATTGTATTCCATAGGTTTTTATATATTTTGTTCTCATCTTCATTCAGTTCTAGGAGCTTTTAAACTTCTTTATTGATTTCTTCCATGATCCAGTCATTGTTCAATAGTATGCTGTTTAAGCTTCATGAATGTATGTATGTTCTGTGTTTTTTTTCCACTATGTATGTTCTAGTTTTTTTCTAAAGTATTTTATTATTTTTATTTTATGTGTATGCGTGTATTGCCTGCATGTAGGCAATACCTACGGAGGACAGAAGAGACCGTTGGATCCCCTGGAACTGGAGTTGCAGACAGTTGTTAGCTGCCATGTGGGTGCTGGGATTCGAACCTGGGTCCTCTGCAAGAACAGTCAGTGTTCTTAACTGCTGAGCCATCTCTCCAGTCCCCAATTTCTAGTTTTTAATGTTGGGATTAGATAGAATGCAGGAAATTATTTTAATTTTCCTGTGTTTGTTGAGACTAGCTTTGTGTCCTCACATGTGATCAATTAGTTTTATGAACTGTTGCACTTACGATGTCATGTCCTCTTAATGGTTTGTTCCCTTCATCAGTGTCAAGTGACCGCCTTTGTCTCTTCTGACATCTACTGCTTTGAAATCTGTTTTGTCAGATATTGGAATAGCAGCTCCTTGCTTTCTGGTTCCATTTGTTCGGCGTACGTTTATTTGTCCTTTTGCCCTAATGTGGTATCTCTTTAGTGGTGAGTTGTCTTTCTTAGAGCTGGAAAAAAAGAGAGGGATTTTGTTTTCTTACCCACCTGCTAGTATGTGCCTTTTGATTAGGAGTTGAAACCATTGATATTCAGAGTTATTATTGAAAAGTGTATATTCATTCCTGTCATTTTGCCAATTATGGATTGTTTTATAGTTTTCGTTTGCTTAAGAAATGTCTTAGCTTCTTTTCTTATGGTCTGAAGCTTCTTGGGTATGTTTACCATTGTCTTTGGTGCCCAGCGTTCCCTCCCATGTCCCTGTAGGATGCTTTAGGCTACTCTTGGTTTGGGAAGCTTTTCTTTCTCTTTCCATTTGGTCAGGTGCTTTAGTCTGGGTTGACATCTGTGGTTTTCCAGGACTTGAAAGTACCTTTCTTTAAATTCTTTTGACCTTTAAAGCTCCTATTGGGAAATCAGCTATTATTCTGATGGGACTCTTTTGTAGTTTTCAATACCCTTTTTTATTCTATGTATTTGGTGTTTTAACTATAATATGGCGTGGAGAATTCCTTTTCTGGTTGTGTCTATTCGCTTTTCTGATGTCTCTTGTGTCTGGATGGGCATCTCTTTCCCTAGATTTGAGAAAATTTTTTCTAAGATTTTATTTAAAATATCATATATTGCTTTGGCATGGGATTCTTCTCTTTTTATGCCTACAGTTCATAAATTTAGTCTTTTCATAGTGAACCACAGATCTCATATGCTCGGTCATTTTTGTATTTTTGTTACTGACTTTACCTTAATGATTTACCTTATCCTCAAGTCTGATAATATTCTGCTCTCCAAATGATACATTCTGTTGGTGATCCTTTCTGTTAAGGTTTTAATTTGGCTTCTTGAGTTTTTCATTTCTGGTTTTTCTATTTTATTATTTTGATATTGCTATCTCTTCTTTGAGTTCTATTTTCATATCCTGAATTGACTTCCTTGCTTCATCCAGCTGTTTGTCTTTTCTTGGAATTCATTCAGGAGATTATTTGTATCCTCTCCATTTATTCAAGTGGTTATTAGTATCCTCTTTGAGATTTTTGAATATACTTACAATCATTCTTTTGAATTCTTTGGAATGTTCTCTAGGTCTCCAGTGTCGTTAGTATGGGCTTGTCAGTTTTTGGGGACCTTTTGTCCTGTCTTTTCAGGTAACTCTGATTTTTGTTGGAATTTGACCATACTGAGCTAGTTTGCTAATTTTCAGACACACCCGAGTTGTTGAGTGGGCATTTGTTCCAACGCTTGGTATTCATTTTGCTTCATGAGTCTTGGATAGGTCTAGTGTTAATGCCTAAAATTCAGTTGTAGAGAGCTTTGGTGTTGATTAGTATATAGGATAGTTGTAGGTGATCTCAGCTGACTGGGGTGGGGTAAGGCCTATCGAGTCTAATTTGTATTCCCCAAATGCTCTTGAGTATGGGTGTATCCCCAGGAGCTTTGACAGCCCTTAGAGATAGCTGACTTTTGCTCTCACAATACCTAATGTGGGGTGATATCAGGCATCTTAAATCAGAGTCAGTGTAGTCGGGGTTGAGGTATTGCATCTGGGACAGCAGTTTCAAATGTCATCTGATATGGAGAGTAGAGTGTGTAAAGTGTTGTGTGAGTGTCCATGGAAGTTGGGGATTCTGTGACAGTTAATTTCAAGATCTGGGATATGTGTGGAACATGTGGTATGTGTGTGTGTGTGTGTGTGCGCGCGCGCGCCAGGTGTGAATGGATCACATCCTCTTGCTATCTTGCTGTCCTATTTTGGGAAGTGTACCCAGAAGCAAGGTATAGATTGGGAACAAGGAAAAAGGTTGGGCTCCTCTGGCTTCGCCAGCTGGGATACATAGTGGTAAAGGAGGGTGCAGCATGACTAAGAGCTCCAGAGACCGCTCCCCTGCCTGGCTGAGATGAACAAATGGGTGGAGCGGCAATTGTGCCAGAGACAGAGGGTCCTAGGACCCCTTACTTCTCTACACTGGCTACTGGTGGGGCAGCAGAAGTGTGCAGGGGGGCGAAGGGCAGGTGGACCCTTGATGCAGGTAAGTGGGCTAGAGGCTGAGGGTCTGTGGACCAAGTACCTGTCTGTGCTGGCAGTTGGAGGGGCCACAAAAGTTAGAGCCAGATGCAGAGGGTTCGAGGATCCCTTATCTCTCCCTACATTTTCTTCTTTATTTTTGGCTTTCAATATTTCTATTACAATATGAATATATGAGCATCATCAATATTTGCTGGTTTGTTTATTGACCTTTTTGAATGTACTGATATACAATTTTCATTAAATTAGAAAATTTTGAGCCATTACTTTAAAAAATTTTTTAAACATTTTTATTGATTCTTTGAGAATTTCATACAACACATTTTGAACATACTCAGATCCCCTGCCCAAGTGGACTGCCCCTCCTGATTTCATGTCCTCTATTATTATTTTTCTTTTTAAAAATGCCTATTAAGTCTAATTTATGTTCCCCAAATGCTCTTGGATGTGTGTCAAGGGTTCCTGACGACCTACTGCCTCTCCAGTAGCTCACGGTAGCTATCAGTTCCTTATAGCAGTTCAGATAAGGCTGAGGCCCCCTCCCAGCTCCCCCATCCATGCTGTGCTTTGTTCTGCCTGGGGCTCGCACAGGACATGGAATGCTGACAAAAGCCCTGTGGGTTCATATTTGCAAATTTCCTGCTGTGTCCAGACAACATGGTTTCCTTGTATTCATCTACCACTTCTGGGTCTTAAATCTTTCTCTCCCCTTTCTGTCCCAGGTGCAATGTTCTGTGATCTTTGTGGGCTTGTGTGATACAGGTGTCTCATTTAGGGTTGAGCAGCCTCTTCTCTCTGCACCTTGACCAGTTGTGGTTCTCTATGTTAATCTTCATCTGCTGCAAGAGGAAGCTTCTCTGACGAGAAATGAGAGATGCATGAATCTGTGGCTATAACAATAAGTCCTTGGGAGTCATGTTAATACTCTGTCTAGTCAGCAAAATAATAGTAATAGGCTCTCCCCTGTGGCCTGTGACCTGTCTAGCCATAGGTTCTTAGGCCTGATAACAGTGCCAGGTATGGGCTCCATCTTGTGAAGTAGTCCTTAAATCCAATCAGAAAATGGTTGGCTACTTCCATAACGTTCATGTCCTTATTGAACCAGTGGGCCTATCTTGCCAGGCTAGTTGTAATTGTAGCTCACAGGATTCACGGCAGGGTAAGGCTGATGAATCCTTCTCTCTTCTGGCGGCATACATAGCACCTTCTAGAGCTATGAAAGGTAGCCAGTGGCGAATCTGCTAGGTCAGTACCAGCTTGATTTCCCTATGCTTGTTCTCCAACTCACGTATGTAGTATCTTCAGCAATGAGGTCTTACCGTCAAGTTCTGGTGGGCAACTGTGATGGCTAATCCTGGGTGTCAACTTGACTGGATCTGGGATTAACTGAAATGAGAGTGATCTTCTTGATTGGATCATCTGAAGCTGGAAGACACGCCCTAAATATGGGTGTTACCTCCTGATGGCAGCCCGCATAAAAGGCCACGGCAGAGGAGAACTTTTTGCTTTTTGCTGCTTGCCTTCTCTCTCGCTGGTGAGTTTGTCTTGCTGCTGTAGACTGAAGACTAGCTGATCTTTTGGAATTCATCAGACCTTCAGTGCCAGATTGGGACTGCTGAGACATCCAGCCTTGTGGACTGAGCGACTATGGAGTCTCAGCCTCTCCAGAGTGGTGCAGCCACTGTTGGACTACTCGGACTCTATCCTGTGAGCTAAGCTGATAAATCCTTATACATATATATCATTCTACCAGTTCTGTTCTTTGGAGAACCCTGACTAATACAGCAACCAGGGGCAACGGCAATAGTCAATTTTGTCTGAGGGGCTATGGGACCTCTCCTGGTCAACAATACCAAGAGACAGAGTACGTTCTTGGCACCGAGCTTTTTATTTGCCAGCTTGTGGTGTCTGGTGGGGGCATTGATTCCCCCATTATAGGTAACTCTATTTACGCTCCTTTTAAGCTCATTTTATATTGTTATGCCTACATTGCAAGATGCTCCTATAGGAGGATTCCATAAAACTTTCTCAAATTTCCCTCAGTGTCACTTATCCTTCCTCTTTCTCTCCTTTGACCTGCCCTCCTGTTCCCCGTCGCATTTAACCCTTCCTATTCCATTTTGCCTTTCCCCTCTTTATAACATTGCATGCACTCTGTTTCCCTTCTCATGAAGCCCCATCCTCCTGGCCTCTATAGATTTTTCCAATTGAAGCACACACTTTGGAAGATTCAAACCCAGCATCCACTTATGAGAGAAAGAACATGTGACACATTTCTCTTCTTTGGTCTGTGTTATCACAGTCAAGATGACTGCTTCCAGTTCCATTCATTTAAGTATGAATTTCATTTTCCTTAACAGTGGAATAATATTCTATTTTGTAAATGTACCATACTTCCATTATCCACTCATCAGTTGATGTATGCCTAAACTGTTTCCGTTTCATGGCCATTGGGACTAGAGCAGCAGTGAACATGAACAGGCATCCGTGTATAGGATACAGAGCAGAGTCACTCTATGCCCAAGAGTATTATGTCTGGACCATCGATTAGATCTCCTTCTAATGTTCTGAGGAGACTCCACATTTGCTTGCATAGTGGCTGCCCCAGTTTTCACCATCACCAGCAGTGAATAAGCTCCCATTTCTGCACATCCTCACCAGCTTTATCATCCTTTGGTTTTTGGATAATAGCCACTCTGACTGGGGTAAACTGAAATCTAAAGGTAGTTTTAATTTTCATTTCTCTGAGGGCTAAATATGTCAAACACTTTTTTTTTTTTTTGGTCTTTTTGATACACGGTCTCCCTGTAGCCCAAGCTGTCCTGGAACTCACTATGTAGATCAGGCTGGCCTTGAACACACAGAGATTCCCCTGCCTCTGCCTCCCAAGTGCTGGGAGCTGGGACAAATGCCACCATGCCAGGAAATTGGCATTTTTAAATGCATAATTCACCCTGGGACATTTTTCACAACAATACTTCTCAAGAAACTAGCCAGGATGCATAAGGTTTCCCTAGGCTACCTCTATATTTGTTATTTAATGAGTTCCCTATCTCTGAAGCCCAACATTACACATGTGTAATTCCCCCTCATGCCTCAGGGACCATCTAAATATCTGCCCCCCCGTGTGCCACCACGCCTGGCATGTTGAACACTTTAAAGAATGTTTTTCAGTCATTTGTGTTTCATCATTTGAGAACTCTCTGTTTAGTTCCTTGCCCCATTTTATAGTGGTGTTGTTTGTGTGTTTTTTATCTGTAGGTTTCTGAGTTCTTTGTACATTCTATAAACTAACCCTCTGCCAGATGTATAGCTGGTAAAGAATCTTCCCATTCTGTACACCGCCCTCTTCATGCAAATGATGGTGTTTTTTGCTGTTACAGACGCATTTTAGACTCATGAAGTCCCTTTGTCAAATATTGGTCTTAATGCTTGAGATATCAGGATTCTGCTTTGAAAGCCCTTTCTTCTGCTTATAAGTTCTGAAGTATTCCCTTCTGTCTTTTTGAATCAGATTCAGGGTATCGAGTCTTAAGTTGAGATCTTTCATACATTTGGAATTGAGTTTTGTACAAGATGAGAGAAAAGGTTCTAGATTCATTCTTCTATATGTAGCTATCCAATTTGACCAACACCATTTGTTGAGGATGCTATCTCTTCTCTGATGTACATTTTTGTTCTTTTGCAGAAAACTGGGTGGCTGTAAGTGCATGAACTTAAGTTTGTGTCCTCAATTCTATTTCATTGGTCAATATGTCTGTTCTTATGCCAGTACCAGTACCATGCTGTTTTTGTTATGATAGCTTTGTAGCATAATTGAAATCAGGGATGGTGATGCCACCAGCTCTTCTTCTATTGTTCAGGATTATTTTGGCTATCTAAGATTTTTTATATGAAATTTGAGATTATTTTTTTCAAATTCTGTGAAGAATTGTGTTGGAATTTTAATGGTTATTGCTTCAAACCTGTAGATTGTTTTGGGTAGGATGGCCATTTTCACAATATTAATCCTACTGTTTCATAAGCATGGGAGGTCTTTCCATCTTCTGATATCTTCTTCAGTTTCTATCTTCAGTGTCTTAAAATTTTTATTATATGAGTCTTTCCCTTCTTTGGATAGATTTATTCTAAGATTTTTAAAAGCTGTCATGGATGGAATTTTTTCTGGGTTCTTTCCAGGTATGTTCTTGTGATTCCCTGAATGTTCTCAGGATCTGTTTCCCTTTTCATCACTGAGTTTGTTAATTTGGGTCTTGTCTCTCTTTTAGTTATTTTGGCCAAAGATTTGTCAATTCCGTTAATCTTTTCAAATTACCAACTCTATCTCATTCATACTTTGAATTTCTCATTTTATTTCATTAATTTCAGCGGCAGTTTTATCACTTCCCATCTACTCTTTTTGGATGTTGCTTATTCTAGCTTGTTCAAGGCTCTCAGGTACATCATTAAGTTATTAATACGAGATTGCTCTTTTTTTATGTAGGCACTTGGTGTTATAAATGTTCCCCTTAGGACTCCCTTTCTTGTGTGTCATAGATTGTGGTGTGCTGTGTTTTCATTTTCATTCAGTTCCAGGAAGTTTTTTATTTCCTTCTTGATTTCTCCCTTTATCCAGTTTTCATTCAGCAGTACGCTGTTTACTATCCATGAATTTATGTGCTTTTCCCTGTTTCTATTGTTGATACTCATTTTTATTTCTTTCGGGTCAAATAGGTTACAGGATGCTACTTCAGTTTTCCTAAATTTGTTGATACTTGCTTTGTGTCCTTCTATGTGCTCAACTTTAGAGAAAGTTCTATGAGCTGGTAAGAGGAAACCATATTCTTTACTGCTTGGGCAGAATGTTTTGTAACTGTCTGCTAGGTCCATTTGATTTATGATGCCATTGAACTCCAGGTTTTCTCTAGCTTTTTGTCTTGATGACCTGTCTATGGGGAGAGTGTGGTATTAATGTTACCCCCATCACTATGTTGGAATCAATCTGTGATTTTAGATCTTACCAAATTTCTTTTATGACAGTGGGTGCCCCTGTGTTTGGTGCATATAGATTTAGGATTGTAAGGCCTTCTTGTTGTATTGTACCTTTAATATTGTTACTATCTCTTATGACTATTTTTACATCTTTTTTGTCAGATATTACAGTACCTGCACCTACCTGTTTCTAGTTCCATGTGCTTAGAATACCTTTTCTATCTTTTTATGCTAAGGTGGTGTTGATCCTTGATGGTGACATGTTTTTTGGAGCCAGCAAAGTTAGATCCCATGTTCTAATCCAATCAGTCTGTGACTTTTTATTTGGAAACTGGGACTGTTAATATTAGGAGCTATTACTGACAAATGTTTATTAACTCCCATTATGTTATCATGGTGGTGTTTTCTTAGACCTCTTTTGGTTAATTGTTCTTAAATTGTTTATTTATTCCTTATGCTTTCTTGGGTTAGTTTAATCTCTTCAGACCAAGTACCTCTGTAGATCTGGCTTAGTGGGCATAAATTCCTTAAATATATTTTTTATCATGGAAGGGTTTTCTTTCTCTTTCAATTACAACTGATAGTTTTGCTAGATATAGAAGTCTGAGCTGGGGCTGGAGAGATGGCTCAGTGGTTAAGAACACTGGTTGTTCTTGCAGAAGACCTGTGTTCAAATCCCAGCACCCACATGGCAGCTAACAACGATCCGTAACTCCAGTTCCAGGGGATCTGATAGCCTCTTCTGTCCTCCGTGGGCATTGCACGACATGGGTGCACTTACCTACGTGCAGGCAAAATATTTTTAAAAAGAAGTCTGAGCTGACATCTCTGTTATCTCATGATCTGTAGTACCTCTGTAAGCCTTTCTGACTTTCCAGTCTCCATTGAAAAATTAGCTATTATTCTGACAGGGCTGCCTTTGTATGTGACTTGATCTTTCAGTATAATTCTTTTGTTGTGTCCATTTAGTGTTTTGATTATTATATGATGTGGGGGCTTTCTTTTCTGGTCCTTTCTATTTGGCGTTCTGTATGCCTCTTGCACCTTGATAGATAACCTCTTTCTTTAAATTCGGGAAGTTTTCTTCTATGGTTTTTACCAACAATTCTATTGCACACAGTTTGGGGCGTTTAATAGTATTTCTTTGATTCTGTTTTCTTCATTCTATTTTTCTCTATATTTTTTCAGATGGTTTGAACTTTATCACGACCTTCTCATTTAGCTGTTCCTGATTGTGCCATTTCAATGACACCGAGGAGCTTGCCTTAATAAAATTTTCTTTTCAGTTATTTTACTTTCCAATTCCAGAATTCATATTTGACTCATCACACTTCATTGTTATTTCCTTCTGTTTAAGGAGACATCATTGTTTTCCTTTATTTCAAGAGTCCCTTTCATCTTTTGATATAAAGGCTGCATTGGTGTGTATAAGCTAGAGTCTAGAGTTGTCGTCCCCCTCAAGTGTAATCTCTATTCCCCATTTTCTACAGTGCCTGAGTCCTACATTCCTGGCTCTTTGTATTCCTAAACTTGTTTCAAACTGTATATTTTAGATAATAGGTTGTACAAACTGTGATTCATTCTACTCCCACAAAACCGCCCTAGATTTGTTTTGTTTACATGACACTTGTTATTGGTTTAGTGATTCATCTGAATTAAAGATGAAGTAAGTCTGTCTTCTCCCAAGCCCTACAGTGTGGCCTCTTTGCTCCTTTTCTTAATTTTTTCCACAGTTTTTATGAATAAACCACTCATTGTCAAAGTCTGTGTTTATGCCAATTTACTGAATTTTCACATTTCCATGGATATATGTTTAACATGGAAACCCTTCCAGAGTTTAGGAAATTCACAGTGGTAGGTGAGGATTACTGGAGTATCCTTGTGTATGTCTTGCTGAGAAAGAGTCACCTTGGAATATATATACTCTCTGCCAGACTACTAGGGATGGATAGGACTTTATTTTTATTTTTATTTTCGAGACAGGTCCTTACTGTGTAGCCCTAGCTGGCCTAGAACTCATAGACATCAGCCTGCCTCTGATTGGGATTTGACTGTTTTTAAGGCTGGTCCCACAGAGGTCCTCCAAGATAAAGTAGCTTGTTGCTAAGTCAGTGTTTGGATTCCTCTTCCCAGACATTTCTATGGCAATTAACCATATTCACAGGCGTGAAATTCTCTACATTTCTCCAAAGTCATTTCCCATGCAGAGCAATGGCCTATCAGTCATCAAGGCCAGTTTATTTCCTGTATAAGTTACCCAATGGCAGGTACTGTGTTACAGCACCAGTGTCAGACATGTTCATGCAGACACACAAACATTCCAGTGATTTCTGGCAACACTGGCATCCCTAGGAGGGAATCATTGTGCCAGATGGAGCAGGAAGTGAAACTATGTGACAGGAGGAATTGGAATGTTGTGACAGTGACAGAATGTTAAGTTCTGAACAAGAGCCAGAGTTTTCCATCCAGGCAAGAAGTGCCTTGTACCAGGGGGACGGATGCTAAGCACTGAGGTGTGGGGAGGAGCAGTGGCCCTAACCAGAGGGAGAGAACTTGATCTTGAGCTTATTGAAAAGGTTTCCAGATGCTCCCAGAAAGGCTGAGAGGGACAGTGCAGAGCTGACACCCACGCCCCATCCCCAGAGTCTTAGGTGCTGAGTCAGTCCATTGTGAGCCCTTGGTGTTCCTGGGGTCTCATGAGCCAGTCTCTTAAAGCAAGATTGACTTGTACTGGACAATAAAGTTTCTGCACAGTGCCCCCATAAACACAGTTTAAAACTGACCCTTTGTTTCCAAGACAACGGAAAACTCGAATCCCAGACCCTTTACTGCCTCAGATTCACTCCCTTGGCCACGGCACGAATCCACAGCGGTCCACATCCGACTCACTAGTGTGGCAGAGATTCCGCACTTGGTCACCTTCTGTGCAGATTATCTTCAAGCCCCTTGGACTCTACAGGGATTTTTCCTTGGAAAGCAGTGATTGGTGCACATCTGATACCACATGAGGGATAATTCTGGGATTGATAAATGGGATAGACACAGAAGGCCTGCATGACAAAGAAATCTCACCTTTGTCAACTTCGCCTTGCTGGTTGCAGACTGCACTGAAGAAGATTCTAAGGTCTCACCAGAACTTGCAAGGATAAAATAAGCAATAATTGACTAGTGGCTGAGAGGGTTACAGATGGCAGCTATCCCACTTACCTGCGGTGTCAATTTAAAGTAACCGCTTCATATTTGCATCTGAAGATCAGGGAGATGACATGATTTTCCTGACAACAGGGCAGCTAGTCAGCCTTCTGCTCCCAGGCTTCTACCTCTTCCTGTTGGCAGACCCTTAACAGTGAGGTAGAACCTCCTGGTGCTAGGAGATTCCAGTCCAGTATGCATTGGGAGCTGGAGCTCACAGAACAATCCAGAGGGTGCCGATGAGTCTCATTTCACACAGCAGGTGCTAGTGAGAGAGACTACTGCCATTACCTGTTGCGGCAAAGCTGTGCTCGGTCTTGATGTGCCACAGTCAAGGACACACTGAGCTACTGTCCTACTGATTAACTCATTCAACACATTTGTAGTGAGGTTCTACTGAAGTTCCAGTGCTGAAGGCTGGAAATAGCAGACCAACAAAACTGACCCCAGAAACAAGGAGCTAACATTATTGCCTACAGGTAGAATCACTAGATCGAAGGCTTTGGCTATACATTGCCAAATCATCCTTCAAGAAGAATGGCTCCATGCCCCCATCTCCTTGCCCAAAGATCCTTCCTTTCCCTTCTTTCATTTTTTTTTTTGTTTGCTTTTTTATTAAACGACCAAGATATTTTCCCTATTTGGGACTGAAATTAATACTGGCAAAATATTTTAGAAGCACATTGTCTACTCTGAATAAAAACAGCTTTTGAATGCTTAAAAAGACAAGAGACAGAGAGACTATTGCACGTGTCTCTCTAAGTCCTCTGGGAAGTTACAGAAATCATCAAGGCATCTGAATTGTGTTGAGCAAAACCAGTAATTACCACATGGACGTCAGGTGTCGCTGTTTACTACCTTGCATGGTCACTGCAGGAGTAAAAGGCTGTCACCTGAGGTTTCACCCTCCTAATTCACTTTGTGATTGCCATCCCAGTAAGAGCCTTGGAGGAACGCTCTCTAGTACAAGCCATACTTGACACTCTTCCTGACTGCAGTCAGGAAGGATGAAAATAGGCAAAAGCTGGGACCTCTTTTGTGAAAACAGTGAAGGACCATCACCCTCTGGGCGCCCACATGGGCTGGAGTTTCCCCTCCTTGCTCTGAGCTGCTCTGAGGGTCAGGAAGCTAAGGGACCAAGGCACAGATCCCGGAGAGTGTTCAGTGCTCATTTTCCAAGCCTCAGCGTGGCCATCGGACTTTGACAGGCAGGAGCACAAAGCGATTGTGAGAAGTGTTTATCCTGGGGTCAGAGGGCCAGTGTATTCCCATTGTAGCTCTCTCCTTTGCCATATCAGAGAGATTGTGTTTTTACAACCTGGTGGGTATTTACAGCACCTCTGTGAGTTGACTGCACTCAGCTGGTTCTGTTTTACCACTTCAAAAAGATACATGTAGATTTTTGCAAGATTCTTTTTAAATCCTTCTACCAGAAGACAAAAACCAATGGTAAAGGAAAATGTGTTTCCTGGAAAAAATCAAAGGCTGTTCTCCAGGCCATGAAATGTCTCTCCTTGCTCTTGTGATTCAGTGCTCCCTGGGGGGTGGCCCTTTGTGGTGTGGAACTTCTAAGGCCTGGGGGATGGAGTTGGGCTTGACTTGTGCTCAAGCCCATAAAAAAGGCCAAAGGAGAAGAATGGGTGACTCTGGGAAGCTCTCTGTCCACCCGGGCCTCCACCACAGGCTTCCAAAGTCCGCTTGCAGGTGTAGGCATTGAAGTGGGGCTGGAGCCTGGGTAATTGGCTGCAGCTGGGTGAGTGTGGCTCTGCAGAAAGTGATGCTGTGGAAACACAGTGAAGACCTCCAGAATTAAAAAGCTGGGGCTGGGGGACATGCGGGGGTAGTAAAAGTGTCATGTTTGCTATAGTAATAACTGTAACAAGTGCTTACAAAGTAACTGATGCTCTGATCAGCCCTTTACCTAGGTGATCTTACGAAGTCTTCACAATCATATTACGTGGGCATTAATACTATGTGTACTGTGTTATAGAGAAAAAAGAATTTGAGGAATTAGCTAATGTGCCTAAATTGGCTTCACTGTAACTAGCAAAGCTAGGACTGGAAGCTAAGCAATTAAGAACTAGAGGCCTCATCGCCACGCTGCCCTGCCAGGAATGAGCGTGATTTGCTGAGCCTACTGTCCTCTGCAGAGCTCTCACTAGACCAGGATGTCGTGCTGTCCTGGCCTCTCCGTGCCTGTCTGTCTCGTGGCCTCTCTGCTGTCCTGCCCACTCTGCTGTTGGCTACTCTGCTGGCGTGTGTGGCCACTGCCCACTGAGTTCTCCTGGCCAGGCCCAGCTTACAGACAAGCACTCTGTGGCCAGCTCTTGTCTTCTGGCTGCTGCTCTGCTTTCTGCTCCCTCCTCCCATTCCCAGCCCCTCAGAATCGCTCTTTCACATTCACGTTGATGTTTTGTGGGTATCCACAGGAGGGAGAATCTCCAGAATTTATTTCCGACTTTATGTAGAATGTACCCTCTAGCCATCGATTTTGGTTCACATTGCTACCAATGATAGAATATAAGTATTTCTATATTTAATGTAGAATATAAATAATATATTTATACAATATTCCACAGTGCATGCATAAAATGTTTATCTGTTCTTGACACCTAGTTTGGTGCCATATCTGACTATTGTGAGTCCTGCTGCGGTAAGGATAGGCATGCAGGTGTCTCTTTGATAAACTGTCATCCTGTCCTTTCCATATATGCTCAGAAGTGAGAGAGCAGAATCATATGTAGACCTGTTTTTAGTTTTTTGAGGAACCTTCATACAATTCTAATTTGTTCTTTTGTTATCACTGAGTAGTATTGTGTGATGTGGATATACCATAGTTTAACCATTCACCCCACAAAGGACATCTGGTCATTACATTTTAGTTATTAAAAGTAAAACTGTGTAGAAATTTGTGTTCAGGATGATGTGTAACCAAGAGACTTCAGGATAAATATTCTGGACTTCAAGTATTGATCACAGTGTTTAAGAAACTGCCAATCTGGTTTTCATAGCACAACAGGGGTGTGATAGTTGAGAATAAACTACCATTCATTGCATACACATTGTATATGTGAGTTGAAATACCACACTGTACCTTGATCAACAGTGGATCCTGGAAAAAGGATGAAAAGATGATACTGGCAAAAATAATATCAAATTGTCTATTTGATAACAGACTACTTTCTAGAATATATAAATCTCAAAATTCAATACCAAAAATCGACAGATAGAGACAAAAGATATGAACACATTTCATTTTCATTTTGTCTATGAGATAGACTCCCAGCACTGGGAGTGCACAGGAACCCAGGAACTGCATCGTCACGTGCTGCTGGCGATAGAAATCAGCCTTCCATTAAGCAAAGTGAAAACATTTCATGGTGCAGAAGGTATCAGTTTTCAATGACAATTCTAAAATCTGTCATCCAAGCCCGGAAGACTGTCTGTCATTTTCTTTTCCTCAAATCCTAATGTTGGCTTTTTATATTTGAAGTTAATTTCTGGAAAAGCTAGGACAGTGAGACTGAGATGCATCATTTTGCCAATTGTACCAGTTGAAAGGCTGCTTTCCTCCACTGAACTGTGTTTGCATTTTGATGAAAAAATCAACTAGGCCGGGGCTGGAGAGGTGGCTCAGTGCTCAAGGGCACTGGCTATTGTCATGGAGGACCCAGGTTCAGTTCCCCGCACCCATACAGTTTCAGGGGGTCTGATACATTCTTCTGGCCTTTGTGGTCATTACATACACATGGTACACTTCCACACATGGAGGAAAACATTCATACACATTAAACGAACAAACAAAAATAGTTTTTAAAGTGTAATATTTTTTAAAAATCAGTTGGACTAACAAGGTATTAGCCCATGCTGTAAATCCAGCACTCAGGAGGCTGCAGAAGGAAGACCACGAGTTCAGGCCAGCAGAGCTGTGGGTGGGATGCTGACTCAAAACTGAAGATCAACTGCTGTTACTAGTGTGGTTGTTTCTGAACTCTCGATTAGGTCCCAGTGATGCATGTGTCTACTCATCGGCCAATACCAATTTCTCAATTACAGAACTATTCTTCCATTTTAGTCTTTTTCTTCTCCAGATTGAATAGTGAGTCTAGGGAAATTTCTTTTCCATATTTTTTTTGGAAGAAGCTTTTTTTTTCCTATAAAAACTGTACTGCTGGGGTATTATTAGGAATCGCATTGGTTTTATACACCAGTTGGAAGGAGGCTTTCATCTGCTCCATTTCCTTCCAGTGCCTGGTATCCATCCTTCACGGGCACAGTGCTGGGCAGAGGGCTCTCCCGCTGAGTCCACGTGAGTCCAGGACTGACTGCAGCACACTGCCAGCCAGCTGCCCGGTGTCTCCCCATCCAGCTGACGGACAGAAGCCACCCTGGGGTTGCTGCTCTTAGGCTGTGTCTCCTTACTCAGACAGTGTAATCCTGATCTTGGCATTTGGTCACCTTGACAAGAGTAAAATGCTGACCTGTAAGTATAATTTGGACCAACTGAATGGCCCCTAGAGTTATGAGGGCAAGATGTCTGGCTGCTGTGACAGAGGCAGCGAGCAGCCTTTTTGAGATGCTTCTCTCCTGATGTATATCTATCTGTCTTACTCCTATGAGAATCTAAAGAATAGAGTTACATAGTAGTCAGCTGTGGAGGAGGAACTCCAGAATGTTCCTGGCTGAGTACAGCTAAAATATCTTTGTTATTTCCATAGAGCTACATGTGTATCTGGTAGCTTGCTTCTGTACAAAGTGATGCTGTCATCTGGAAAGCCTGAGGTCACAGTGCCTCAGTCTGGAAATAATGCCTGCCCCCTTCGCCTGTGGTTTGGTATTTCCATCTACTCACATGACCTTGTTTTAGTTCTAGAAAGCAGAGAAATGAGTCTCCATGATCAGTATTCATCAGAAACAGTGAGAACGGGACTCTCTCCCATCTGGAGGCACTAAACTACACCTAAAAGAAACAAAGTAATCCCCAAATTCCAATGTTTTCAGGAGGCTTCTTACCCCTGCCATTGCAGATGAAGCTGCTTCAGATGGAGGTGCTCAGAGCTTGCCGGGTGTGTGGCCAGCACAGATTGTCTCTCCTGTTACCACTTTTGTTTCCTCTCAGGACTCAGAAGAACAACTGCCTAAAACAGGGCTAGCCCCACAACGAAGTGGAAGTTTAGGTGCTGACTGTTCTCCAGGATGCCAAGGGGAAACCTGTTCTCCTTCCACCTCTGCTAGGACAGGTCTGTTTTCAGGAAGAGCCTTTCAGTGTTTACATACCATGTTTTAAACAGAAGTGTACCCATGGCTGCATTCATTTAAGGGTCAGTAAGGACCTTAATATGAGGGGACTAGGTTTTTTTTTTTAACCCAAGCCTCCAGGACCCTAGACCAACAAGGGCCCTGCCTGTGGCTGGGGAGGAAGGGCTTCCTCCAGGTAGATTCTGAGCTTACCCCAACAAACACCTCCACCACTAGCCAGAAGTCATCTCCAGTTCCCAGTGTTCAAAGCCGCACAGTCACACAAAGAGGAGCTGGAATTGTGGACTCAGAGTGCCTCAGTCATGGCCAGTGGGTTTAAACAGGCAGTGCGCTGGTACACGCGTGTGTACTTGTATGTACTTGCATGTGTGCTTATATGTGTATACATGTATGTATGTTTGCTTATGCATACATATTTGTAGTGGTGTCTATATGTGTGAATATATTCATCTATTCCTCAATATTTGATGGGATTGTGTCCTGATAAACCCATCTTAAGTTGAAAACCATGTAAGCTGTGGACACATTCAATAAACCTGATAACCTGTCCTATCAAGTATCCCAGCTAACTTAGCTTACTTCAAATGTGCTCAGTATACTTATATTTGCCTACAGTTGGGCAAAGTTACCTAACACAAAAACAGTTTTTAGCCAAGCACTGAATAACTCATGTAATTTATTGACTATTTTACTGAAAGTAGTAAACAGAATGGTTGTATAGTGTTGCGTGTACAAGATCCTAAAGCTGAAAAGTCACAAATCAAAGCATTACTAATTCAGGGGCCATCTGTATGCACAGATGAGAGAGAGAGACAGAGAGAGAGACAGAGAAAGAGAGAGAGGCACACAGACACACACAGGAGTCACACACACACTGACATATAGAGAAACATATATACACATGCATGCACACAGAAACAGGAGAGACACACAGACACATATATACATACACACATACATATGCACACTCATGTATGCACACAGAAATACAGAGAGGCATACAGACATATAGACATACACACGTATACACACATAGAGAGACATATACACACAGGTACACAGACACAGAAGGAAAGACATACACACATAAACTCACAACACACAGACACACACACTATACACTTAATAGAAATCAAATGGCAGTTTGATGTGTGGATGTCTGTTTCCTTTGGTTTCTAGGCTTGGAAGAGCATGTTTCTAATCATGAGTGCAGGGGGATCTGCGGAGCTTATGGGTATGTTGATCCGGACAAGCGACTCTGATTGAGGAAGCATATCAGCCTCTTGTGATCAGTTCCTCTTGACCCCTGGGGGCACCGCATTCCACCACTGAAACCTAAGCCTCCCTGAAGTTCAGCTGTGTCACTGGAGACAATACCCACATCTCACCCCAGGGAAAGCGCACTGAGCACACAGGGCTGGGAATGCCTTCTGCAGGGATCTGGAAAGTGTTACCAAGCTTGTATCAACTCTGTATTTTACAACTAAAACATCTGAAGGAAAGTCATACAAGGAAATCTCTGAAGGTCCTTTCTTTGGAGCTCAAGATGCAGCTAGATTCCTAGGGTAGACTCTCCAGGTCCCACCCCACTGTAGCACAAGGCTGTAGAAGCAACTGGAGCTCCGCTTTGAGCTGTGTTGGGGTGAGGGGGCGCAGGACTCCCACAGCACACTTGCAATCCTAGGTTTCCAGAGGCAAACTATTTTTCTATGAATCACATTGATATATTTGAGTTTTGTAACTGTGGGGTCCAAGCCCTATTATTTGTGCAATTTGGCCTAGAAATAGAGACCTCAGCATTTCTCGGGTCAGCTCCATGCAAGCACAGCTCTGTGCTCCTCATTTCTTACTGGTCCTCATAAATTCCACTGCCATCTGCTCAGGTTTTATCTGGAGGAGGAACATCGGCAGTGGCCAGGAAGGACTGGAACAAGCCAAGCTGTCCATCCCAATCTACTTAGAATCTAATGCTGAGAGGAGCAGAAATGAATGGGGGAGGGAAGATGAGACACTCTGCTGGAAACCTGTTAAGCACTGTGCATATTTGGCAGAGGAACCTCAAATAAATTACCAGTGGTCCTCACCTCACAAGGAGACTCTTTAGTCCCTTGAAAGTGTGATGGGGGTGAGATACAGTAAAGAAACGAGTCCTTTCCCAGAGAATGTGAGAAACAGCAGGCAGCCCCAGCATCCTTTCACAAACTGACATTCTCTGCATCACCTCCCATCCATATACCTCTCCCCAGTGCAAAGTTACAGCGTTCACCCAGGGTGTCAGCACTGGCTTCCTCCAACCCAAGCCAGTGCTCCGGGCTCTGCTGTTGGCACACTTCCTCTGGGACCTGTAGTTCTAGGAAACTTCTGGAGTATAGCAAATATTGTTACTTAATATGTAGTTGAGGTTGAATGGTCAATGGGTGGCATGCATTCTTTTTTCTGTACTGTACTTTGAACTTTATTTGGACAAGTTGCATTTCAAGGGCTGACAGCCACCTCGGTTACTAGCTCAGTGGGTGAAATTTCCGTTAGCTATATGTCCACAGAAAATCCCTGTATTGCTTAAATATATTGGCAGTAGGATAAAAATATAAAAGAACTGTTGGTAAAGGATTGCTTATTTCCACTAACCACAGCGCAGCAGTAATCCACACACCAGAAGCTTTTACGATGCACCATCATTTTAGACACTGCTAAAAGCTTTGCCTGGAAGATCTCAGTGAATTTTCTAACAATCTTTGGGAGACATCCTCTCTCATCCTACCCTTTAGAGCTGAGCACCCGGCACTTGCAGAAGACATAACTACTCAAGGCTATATAGGAACGACTTGCCAAGGCCAGTCTTGACTATACACAGGTAAGCACGGGGATAATGCCAAGGTTTTCACTGCATTATGTTGTGTTTAGGGAAGTGGAATGCAGAAGGGCTGTACCATCCACTAAAGATGCGAGTGCCTGTTGCATTCAGTAATGAAGCTGCGAAGAGCAATCTGCAATGCTTAAGGAGAACTAAGGAGGGCCTGTGTATTCACTAAGAATCCTTTCTAGGAGGTAGGATAGAAACTTGACGGCTGGGAGTAGAGTACAAGCAGAAGACCTCATTTAAGCCATGCGAACACACTAAAGATGAGTAACATATTTAATCTATTTGAAACTCGGGTTCTATATTTGAAATTAAAAGATATTTTTTTGTGTGTGTATCAGTGCATTGCTTGCATGTATGTAAGTATACCCATGGCATGCAATTCCCACAGAGGCCAGAAGAGGGCATCACATTCCCCTGGAACTGGAGTTACGGACAGTTGTTAGCTACCATGTGGGTGCTGGGAACTGAACCTTGGTCTTTTGCAAGAGCAGCCAGTGCTCTTAACTGTTGAGACGTCTCTCCAGCCCTTATATTTGAAATTTTAAGATATTATTGCTTTCAAGAGTTGTCATAAACATCAAATAGATATAAATACAAGAATAGTACACATTTTTATTATAAGCATTAAATATAGAAGGTGTTAAAACTATACAAGTTATTTGAGCACTTGGCAGTATTGGAAGACACACACACACACACACACACACATATATATATTCTTTAACGTTTATTTTTAATTTATGTGTATGGATGTTGTGTTTATGTACATGTATGCCATGTGTGTAAATGCCCACAGAGGCCAGAAGAGGGTTTTAGATCCTCTGCAGCTGGAGTTACAGGTGCTTGTGAGCCATCTAGTGTGGGTGCTGGGAACTGAACTTGGGTCCTCTGAAAGAGCAGCAAGTGCTCTTTCAACCATTTATGAGTGAGATCATTTATGAAATGATCTTTCAACTATTTATGTCCCATATAATTGCATTAAGATAGTAACAGTGAGGGCTGGAGAGATGACACTGACTGCTCTTGCAGAAGACCTGGGTTCAGTTCCCAGCACCCACATGGTGACTAACAACCATCTGTAACTCCAGTTCCAGGGGATCTGGCACCCTCTTCCAACCTTGTACCCATGTCTTGCAATGCCTGAGGAAGTCAGAAGATGGCGTCAGATCCTCTGGAACGGGGGTTAAGGATGGCTGTTAGCCACTTTGTGGGTGCTGGGAAATGAACCTGGGTCCTCTGCAAGAATAACCAGTGCTCTTAATCACTGAGCCATCTCTCCAGCCCCCATCCTTCTTTATTAAGATTTATTCTTATTATTTATTTATGTGTATGTGTGTTTCTTGTGTGTGTGCGCATGCATATGTAGGGTGCCTGTGGAAGCCCAAAGAGGGCATCAGATCAATTGGAGCTGGAGTCTCAGGTGGTTATGATCTGTGTAACATGGGTGCCAGGAACAAACTCAGTCCTCTACAAGAGGAGGAAGTGCTCTTACCTTCTGAGTCATCTCTCCAGGGCCTTTTATTACAAACATGATGAGCTTCAATCTGCTATTTTGTTTCTATTAGTTTCGTTTGTTCTTTCATTCCTTTTCTCTTTCTTTTGGATTAACTGAATTTTTTAAGATTCCATTTTCTCTCTCTTACTGGAAAATCAACAACTAAACTTACTCAAAATAAACACTGTTTAAAGGGAGTATTGTTAAAGCAAAACTAATTTTCTTAATGATCGCCCTAGGCTTTGCAACAGATATCTTTCCTTCCTGCAGACCTTCTAACGATGTTGCACCTCTTTGTGTGTGACGTGAGACGCTTACAGTGGTGCCCACATCTGCCTTTCCCAGTCTTCCCACACTCTTACTGTACCATTTGCTTTTATGTGGGTCACAAACCCCATGACGTCTTCTCACATTGATGTTTCTACTTCAAGTTTTATTTATATCTGACTATCTGCAGTCTTATGATGAGAATTGGCATTTGTACGTGTTTATACTGCTTACGCTTAACTGATTTCATTTCCTTAAACCTCTACATTTATAGTTTGAATCTTTAAAATGTTTTGTCATTTATATTTTCTGACACTGTTCTGTTCCTCTTTCTGCCTCCTCCTTCTGAGACTCTGCACGTGTGCTAGTCTGCCACTTGCTATCTTCAGTTTTTATCAAGGCTTATCTCTCCGCAATTCGTTTTGTAGGAGGAGAACAGGGTCAGTCATACGTGGGTTTTTGTTTTTTAAAAGACCCTCCATCTATTGTTATCACCCATATCACAGTTTCTTCTGTTGCAAGGTAATGTCTTTAAATGCCAGACTCTGTCCAGCATGCGCCCTGCCACTTCTCTGTTCAGCTGCATGATCTCATCTTACAGATGAGAAAACAAAGCAAAACATTCAAGTTCTCAAAGTTGTATCAAGACGTGAGCACTGTGTGTGTGTGTGTGTGTGTGTGTGTGTGTGTGTGTGAAGACATCAGCACTTTGCACGTGTGCATGTGTGTTAGACACCAGCGGTCTGAGTGTGTGTGTGTGTGTGTGTGTGTGTGTGTGTGTGTGTATACCTTCCCAGCACTGGAATTCAAGCATGTACCACCATGCTTGCGGGTCTCTACATTAACATTCTTCTTGAAATACTGCATCTTATTGTCAGTTTATGAAGGCAATGACAGCAATGATGATGGTACCTCTGTGTCATGCATGACAGCAAGCATCATGTATGCAAAATGTTAACACATATAATCTAATTCAATCTCCATGACAACTCTGAAGTAGAGTCTTAGCCTCCTCTTAGGGTTGAGAAACAAAGCAAAAACATTAAAGTTCTCAAAGTTGTATCAAGGCATGAGCACTGTGTGTGTGTGTGTCTGTGTCTGTGTCTGTGTGTGTGTGTGTGTGTGTGTGTGTGTGTTGTGTAAGACATCAGCCCTTTGCGTGTGTGCATGTGTGTTAGGCATTAGCGGTGTGTGTGTGTGTGTGTGTGTGTGTGTGTGTGTGTGTGTGTGTCTGTGTGTGTCTGTGTACATCTCCCCAGCACTGGAATTCAAGCATATACCCCATGCCCAGCTGTTTTATGTGAGGATCAAATTCAGGTACTTAAACTTGCAAATGACTAGGCTATCCTCCTTGCCCCTCCAAGACAATTGTTATAGCCTAGGGTCCCTTACTTGCTCAGGAATCTAACACATTCCCTGCCTGACAGATTCTTGGGAATTCCTCTTTTCTGTGAAATTTCCTATTTTTGCTTCATCTCAGCTGCCCACCTTCCAAGTTACCTCAACCTCTTTATGGTCCCCTTATCAGTGGCTAATTCTCTCTTCTATCTGTGGCTTTGTGAGGACAAATGTAATTTTAAAAAGTGATAATTAGGAAGGAAATTCAACTATCTCAGCCAAATAGCATGTATTGGCTTCAGAGCCAATGCATTGATTTTGACTGCATAAGTCACGATTACTAGTTTTTTTGGGGTATTTTTTAAAAATCATTTGAACCTTCTTAGAAAACCTTGGATTAGGGCTGGGCAGATGGCTCAGTGGCTAAGAGCACTGACTATTCTTTAAGAGGACCCAGATTCGATTCCCAGCACCCACATGGTAGCTAACAATGGTCCATAACTTCAGTTCCAATGGATCCTACATTTTCTTCTGACCTCCACGGGCACTATACGACATGGGTGCATGTACACACATGCAGGCAATACACTCATACACACAAAATAAAAATAAATAAGTCAAAAAAATAGAAAAAGAGAAAATCTTGAGTTTACCTTTAAATACCATATGGTAAAATATCCCAACAGCCCAGCTTTCCTAACTGGTTTATTTTACATTTTGGTAAGAGGGTTTTTTTTTTTTTGTCTATTTTTCTTTTCTTGTATGCAGGCAATACACTCATACACACAAAATAAAAATAAATAAGTCAAAAAAATAGAAAAAGAGAAAATCTTGAGTTTACCTTTAAATACCATATGGTAAAATATCCCAACAGCCCAGCTTTCCTAACTGGTTTATTTTACATTTTGGTAAGAGG
>NW_008349457.1:1185845-1204235 GCF_000622305.1 Nannospalax galili
TACATTTTGGTAACAAGGTTTTTTTTTTTTTGTCTATTTTTCTTTTCTTTCTTGCTTGTGTAGACTTTGGCTTGCAGCTCAAGAAGTGGAAGGTTTTCTAAAATTTGTTTTCGTGGGTTTTTTGCTTGAATTTAAATATTTTCCCCCTCTTGGGACATTATTCAAAGGATAGAGTTGCTGTGGAAATGAATTTTGATATTGCAATGAAGAGAAGTTGACATATATCAAGAGATGTTCCAAATTCAGGGACAACTGGAACATGCTGGTGCTAGAGAGCCAGGGAAGTAAAGCCCACCACCTCCCCCTCAGGCCACACAGGTCATGCAAAGGATGTTCAAAGGTGAAACTCGTTCATGTCTCTTCTCTCTGGAGCTTTCTCGTAACACTTCATCTATTTCAGATGAACTCTGTAGGCCAGAAACCACAGTCACCGTGTCCTCTTGAGAAGGGGCTTCTGACTCTAAAGCTGCCAACTCAGGCTTGGGGGTGGAAGGTTCTCACAGGAAAGGCCTGGGGCGGTGAATGAAGTAGGAAAGGTCCAACACAGGCCTTTTGCTAGAAGCTGACTGAGCTATTTGTGCCGTTCTTAAGGAAGAATGATTGTTCATTTTAACTTTGTAATGATGACTTTTTAAACTAGATAATAGTTTGAGCAATCTTGGTCATGATGACCCTCACATAGAGCCCAAGAGCACGTGGATTTTGCCTTTAGCCTCCATCTCTGCAACACACACTAGCAAAGGATACTCTCTTCAGTTAAGGTGACTTTGGGTGATGATAACATTCAAGTCTGAAAATGATATAGCAACGAAATCTGTACTAGTCAAATGGGCTGCTGTAAGAAAATACCTGAAGACAGATAACTTAAAACATGGGAATCTGTCTGTGTGGTTGGAGGCTGGTAGTTTGAGATCAAAGTATCAGCGGTGGGGGGTATGCTTCCTGCTTCCTAGTGTACCTTCTTTTTTTTTTTTTTTTTAAAAAAAGGATAGATAGATAGATGATAGATAGACAGACAGACAGATAGATAGATGATGATGATAGATAATGTGTGTGTGTGTGTATGTGTGTGTGTGTGTGTATGTGTGTGTATGTGATCAGGGGACAACTTGTGGGAGGTGATTTTTTCCTTCTACCATGTGGATCCTAAGGACTGAACTCAGGCCATCAGACTTGGTGGCAGGCACTTTTACTCACCAAACCATCTTGCTAGTCCAGATGACACCATCTTATAACATTCTCACATTGTAGGAGGGGCACCTCTGGGGCCTTTTTTAGAGGGAGCGTTTGTGAACTCTCCACCTACTCTCATGACCTAGTAAGGCCCTACATCCCAGTATCAGCACCTTGGGATCTGAGTTCAATATGTGCTTTTGGAGGGCCGGAAACAGAGAATAGCAGAACACAAGGTGGAGAATTAGTACTTCATTGTACAAGGCAACAATGTTCAAAAAAAAAATAAATGAGTGACTGAAGTAATCATCTAAGAGGAAAAAATTTCTTTCTTGTGAGGAAACCCTTCTGTGTAGGAGGAAGGCTCGTACACAATCAGAGTGGGCAGAACTCCTGGTGCCCTCCTTTCAGAGGCACAGAGGCTGCTCATCATCAGAGAAACCATGTGGAACAAAAGAGCTGCGGTCACATAGGGTCCTTGTGAAAAGTCTAGGGAAGAGAGGAAGTTCCAAAAGACCAGGTCAGTAGCAGCAAGGGTCTCGCTGTCCTCAGCTGAGAATACCCCTGGAGAATATTAGCTCAGCTTTTCTTGCTATAATGAAATTGTAGAGGCTGGGCATCTATAAGGAAAAGAGGTTCATTGAATCCCCAGTTTTAGAAACTGAAAGACCAGACAGCATAATCTGGGCCTGGTGAGATCAGCTAATGAGAGGTATGCCTCTGAGAGGAAGACATTACATGATGAGACAGGAAGCCAGAGTCATGAAGACTTGGGAACACACCTCCCATTGACTTAAAGACCTCCCACTCATCCCCACCTCTTAAAGGTCCCACCACTTCCTGTACTGTCACCCTATGGGCCAAGCTCCCAACACGTGAATCTGAGGAACAAACCCACACCATGCACATACCACAGTAGGGGCACCCAAGGCTGAACTAGGGAATCTTTTGTATTTGTTCATCCAAATCCCTAAAGTTCTTTTTATAGCAGCCAAATATAGAGACCTAACATGGCTCTTGTTCCTGAAGGAGGGGATTCAAAGTGGGACATATTAAAGGGCACAGAACAGGTGTTAAACATGGCAATCTGTCTTCTGAAAATGTAGATACTGGGGAACTCAAAGATTCTCAGTGAACTATTTTCCCACTGCTGGGTCTAACCTCTGTAGATCTACCTATTTATCACTATATTTCCAATTTAGGATCTCATACCTGGCATATGGAAAGTGTTAAGTGAATATTTATGGGGAAATATGAGGGGTTTTGATGTATTCAATTCTTTTGTATGCTTTATAAGACAGACCTGTGAATTGGTGATAATTATTTAGAATTTGCTGTCATTAACATAACATGTTGGCAGAATGGGGATGTGGCTCAGTGGGTAAGAGTGCTTGCCCTGCAAGCATGAGGACCTGAGTTTGAATCCCCAGTACCCGTGTAAAAACTCCTGTGTTCCTTCAATTCTGGAATTGAAGATCCACTGGCAAGAGGTAGTAGATCTTGAGAGCTTGCTAAACAGTCACTGACCCTGAATCCTGCTTGTGCTGCACAGTGATTCTGAGGCCTGCCTAGGCAAACTTCAGTCGAAGCCATCTGAAGATGAAGCTTGCCCCAGAACTGCAGTCTGTTTCATTGACATTGTGACATGGTGGTTACTCCTTTGTTGCACAGACAGACGTGGCTACTGTGTCTCTGGGAGATATTCGGATCATCAGTGTGGAGACCACTTGCTTTATGAGGACTCTCGGTGTTCTGACTTGGGAAATCAGTTCCTGTAACCCAATTTGGATGAGACCGAATTCTCAAAGAGTTGCTACTTCCTTGAGGTGGCTGTTCTTAAGAAAGGACCTAAAACACAAATACAACATAAATATTTTCTAACCCACCGCTTGTTAGAAATTAAAACAATTTGGAGTTATATTTAGTACAGATCTCAGTGAGGTTTGATCACTTCTGTTTCTAAAGAGAAGGCACTAGGCATAAGGACAGTCCTTTTTGAACTCAGTAGTTGTCTCCTTTAAGTGTCAGTTTTAAAATATGCCTACAAATTCTTTAAAAGCTACCTCCATCAAGATGACCTTTGCCCTCGCTCCTTGATCTAGAGCTTTCTAAGACATCTGTTCCCACAGCCGTTGGCACTCAAGAAAGACAGCTAACTCCTCTTTAGCTCGATTTTGGGAGGAAGACTATGACTCATTGGAAAGGCCGTCTGAGGTACTCTGACCAACACTCTCATCTAAGTCCAGTGCTCAAAGTCAGGAAAGAAGATTCCAGATGATTATAATCTCTGGCTGTTGATGCTGCCTTCTGCCACTTAGTCTACCCAGCAGAACTCCTGGACATCACAGAAGAGTGACCAGCAATTTTCCTTTTTCTGTGTCTTCACCCAGAGTACCTTTATTCCCAGGAGTCAGGTGCCGTTAATGTCCCTGTAGGTGAGTCAGAGTGCTTCATAACAGCAAGCGTCAAACATGTTTGAGTTAATGCTACCTTTCTGATCATCTCTTAAAATTCTTTCTAGTCACTTCCCATGTGGATCTGCTCTGGACTTAGACCAACAAAACTGTTTTGGTTTTCCCCCTATGTCTACTGTGCTGGTTTGCTTTTTGAGACAGGGTCTTACAATGGAGTTTTAGTCTAGCCTTGACTTCATGAGTCTTCTGACTCTACCTTCTAAATGTTGCGGCTGTACCATGTACTGCCAGGCTTGGGCATTTCCTGCTGTTTCTTGTGAAAGTTATGTCAGATCACATGTATTTTAATTTGAGTCTTACAAATTTTCTAATACTTCCTAAGAACACAAATAATATAGATTCTATACAGTGGCATTAATGTAAGTTGCAAATATGCTATATTTCTTTCACTTTGAACTACTTGAATTGTACTATTTTATGCATCCCAGACTCTCAATGGGACTGAAAAATTAAAAAGAGAAAATAGTTATCAAAAATAATAGAACTCAGCCAGGCATGGTGGTACATTCCTTTATTCCCAGCACTTGGGAGGCAAAGGCGGGCAAATCTCTATGAGAGTGAGGCCACCCTGGTCTACATATCGAGTTCTAGGCTAGCTGGGATTACAGGGAGACCTTGTCTCAAAAAGACAAATAATAATAATTAATAATAATGATAATTAATAATAATAATAGAACTCAGTCTCCAAATAGAATTTCAACTCAATGGGTGATGTATTATTTAGAAAAACCAAAAATCTAAGTTTTTGACTTATACTTTGTGTAATTAGCCTCCTTTTAAAGACTGTAACAGCATGATGAGTTTTGAAGTTTTTGCCGTATATGCAAGTTAGAATATCATAAATCCCTCTTTAAATTACATTTTGTTTCAAGTTCACTGTATTGTGTACTAGATACAGTCATTTCCAAAACTGCAGTTTTGAACTCTGTGATTTTCCCTTACTTCCTGAATTCTGAAATGGTCTATTTTTTTCAGTTTTTTTTTCTGATGGTTTCTGTTTGTTTGCTTGTTTGGGGTATGCTGGGGATTTAACACAGACCTTCACATTAGCAAGCCCTTTGCCACTGACCTACACCCCAACTCAGGTTTAGTTGTATGTCAGTTATTTTAAGGGAGGAGGAGTTCATCTGGACCCTCACTCCACCTTTTAGGAAGTTGAGACCTCAACTTATTTTTTAGAGAGACTTTTTGGCTTATTCATAATAGTAAATTCATTTTAATAACTAATTAAATAACAGCCATAAATTAGCTATTAGAATTCATGAATAACAAGAATGAGGAAAATATCCATATCAACAAATTTAGATTAGATATATATAGGGGAGAGATTTGGCCAAAGTAATACTTTCTACTTAGGACAATTTGCTTTTTGATTAGGCGCTACAAGGTGTTGAAGAAGAATCCTGTTTTTAACCTTGTCGAACTCATTTTGTCTCTGTGACCTGGCCTTTTCTGAGTTGTCCTTTCTCTCAGTTTAACCTAAATTTCATCATCACAGATCGGATATGTAAATGTCTTGCCAGGCGAAAGGAGATTGTTCCTGGACGGTGGCAGCGTCCTTGACACTAAGACGCTGTGCTCTGACACCTTTGCCCACTACTGCTTCAGGTCTTTCCCCTTATGTAACCTGAAGCCACTGGCCTCCTGCAGATAGCCCTTAGACTGCCATCCCATGTGGCTGGGAAGGAACTTGAAGCCCCTTTTCCTGGGTCACCATCAACTTCTCCACTTGTTTCTCTTTTTGCACATGTAGTCAAATCTAATTAGTTGGGACTCCAAAATCTAACTTTTGCACAGGGACATCAGCAACAGTGTCAATATTTGAGAAACTGTATTTAGTGAGGGAGTAAGGTATACTTGGAAAACAGACTTCTAGAGCAGTCTGAGAAATTCTGTGCATTAGGAGACAGCTGGACCCAGCCGCTTGGCAGGTGCCTCTGGGAGAACTCATTCTTTCCCTTGGCTACCTCTTATTCTGCTAATGCTGCATAAAATTCAGGCATGAAGCATAAATATCCCCAGCCATTATGTGGTGGTTCCACAGAAATGGGATGTGGACGAATTGTGCTTTGGCCTCTCTGCCTGCTCCCAAAATGGTTCACGTTCTGGGATGTGTCTGCCCCAGCACTGTGAACCACTTTCCCCGTGAAAATTCCCCCCGGACAAATACTGACAAATTTGCTAGTGAAAAAGACATTTTCCAAAACAGAGTGACTTCAGTTAGGATTGGTGTGCCTTTAGGTAATATAAAATTAAAATCACCCAGAAAGCAATTTATGTCTTTAGTAAACTCCAGAATATATACCAAATCCTGTGCATTGTCGTCTCCTGTGGACAGTGTTTGCAGAGATGATGCTCAGGAGCATCACGACTACTGGGCATCTGTCCTGGATCTACTGATTGCTCTCAAGATAATATCAGCCTTCCACCTTCCAACCTCTTGCAGAAAATTCAGTATACAACTCTGACCTTCTGTATAAAAACTATTCCTTCTCACAAGCCAAACTTGTTTGAAGGAATATAGGGATGTCTCAGAAGATCAAGGGTCAAAGGAAGACGCTGGGAAATATCTTTCTATCACCTTCATCTGAAATCCCTCTGGGGATATTTCTAGGGAGAAGAGAACTGTCCTCTCCGCAGATAAGAAAGGAGTGTCAGGATGGGTGACTTTTCTCCAGGTCAATCCTAGAAGCCTTGGCATTGTGAAACATAGTAGGTAACTGTGATCCTTTAAAGAAAATCTAGATGGCCAAGATGCCTTTAGCCTCCCCACCAACCTCCTTCCCTAACATCAGAGAGAGAGAGAGAGAGAGAGAGAGAGAGAGAGAGAGAGAGAGAACATGTAGATATATGGATATATGCTTTCTTTTCCCCCACACGTGTGCTGTATAGTAAATATGGAAATATGCTTACTTTTCCCCCAAACCTGTGCTGTATACTGATTTGGAAACATAGCTATCAAGGTCTTACTGAGTATTAAAATAGAGAAAAGAAGCTGTGACATTTCTTTGGCCAAGTAAATTAAGGATCATTATTTCTTAAATAGTTATTGAGAGTTAAATTATAAATTAGGCAACATAAACTTACCGAAGTATAGGCCCTTCTTCTGAAAGCTTGTTTTTCAGGGGGTATAACAGAATAAGGGAGACCGACCTTTTAAATATTGTTTTATTATTTTCTTTTATGTGTGTGTATTGCCTGCATGTAGAGTGCAACCATGTCATGCAATGCCCGCAGAGGACAGAAGAGGCTGTCGGATCCCCTGGAACTGGAGTAACGGATGGTCATTAGCTGCCACGTGGGTGCTGGGATTCGAATCCGGGTCAGGAAAACCGACCTTTTAACTGTCCGATTAGTTTGAACACAGAGGTGAAAACCTTGGGGCCAATAAAAGGCATAAGACATGAAGGAATGTGCCAGGCTTCTTGCTTTTCCTTCTCACATGTCAGTTCCAAGCCTGGCTCCTGGCACCCTTATGCCGCTTCCTCTTCTAGCACCAGGCGGGCACTCTCCATGCTACAGTGGCTTGCTTACCATTGAGACCGAGCCTCGTCAGCTGTCTTCTTCACCACCGAATGAATGACTGGAAATACTTTAAGCTGTTTCATTAGACACAGAAAAGGTTCTGTTACTGGCCACAGCAGCAGGAATGCCCAATCTATAAAGCTCATTCCAGAAGAATCAGTCAACTTAATGAACATTGATCTAATTGTCCTGGGACTTTCTCTCTTCCTTATAAAGAACCTGTGGAAGGAATTTCCTCTGATTCCTGGAGCAAGCCTCTCCTTACAGAACAAGGAGAGTTACAAACTCTTCCTCTAAGAGTCCTCTCAGCCATCATGGGAGGCCATCAGAACAGACCGTACACTTTGTCTTGGGTGTTTGTTTCATCCTAACAGGAGTACATACACACACACATACACACACCACACGCACACATGCCATACATACACCACACACACATACACACCACACATACACATTTACACACATACACACAGACACACACATATACACACCACACACACACACACACACACACACACAAACATTCATTAACATGACATTTGTTGTATTGGTTATTTTTTCCAAAAGATTGTACTACAGCATAAGTTAATAAGAAGTAGGAGGCTGTGTCTCATTCAGGAAGGAAAAAAATACCACTAAGAATAACATTTTTTTAAAAAAGACACAACTGTAATACAAAAATGAAATCACAAAAGCAAAATTATCATTTTTTTTCAAGGCAGAGTCTCACTATGTACCCCCTTGTTGGCCTGGATCTCAAGGAGACTCACCTGCCTCTGCCTCTGGAGTGCTGTGATTAAAGGAGTATACCACCCCCACCAGCAGAATTATTAATTATTGTCCTTTTCACTGAAAAATAGAACAGCCTCTTAGGCACAATTTCTAAAAAAGATACTTGCGTCTGTAAGATCAAATCAAAAGTCTTGTTTCAAAGGGAACAAGAGGTACCACAGTGTGGCACATAGGCACAACAAAATGTTGGCTTTGAAGGAAAAGGAAATTGTGAAATTTTCAGGAAAATGGATAGAGCTGGAAAAATTATACTGAGTGAACCACGGTCCACAAAGACAAATGCTTCTGTTTGCTCTCACGCAGATTCCAGCTATGTACTATTAATTATAAATTTCAAAATCTGCACTATTAAAATGCAAACCGTATACCAAAGAATGATAATAAAGCGTTACTCTTGAAATAAAAAGCATTATAAAATCAAACAAAATGATAGGCTCTCATGAGATAAGTAAAGAAACAGACGACATGATTTACGAAAGGAACACACGTAGTTAACCAGCAGGCGCACTTTGAAGCTGCAGGTGGTAGCAGTTTTTCACATCACCTTGAGATATGATATGATGGGATTGGGAATTTTAGTGGTGATACTTTTTACAATGAAAACTATATAATGTATTGTTAATTCTAAATATTTCTACTCTTAAAGCCAGGACTTTCGTTTCGAGGAATTTGTCTTAGGGATATAATAAATCAAATTTTGTACACTTTAACTTTGTGATTCTAGAAGAAGATGTGCACGCCAAAAATGGCATAGAATGTATCATTCTATCACATGTATGTGCTCAATTCATAGCTAGGGAAAAGGGGGTGAAATACAGAAAACTACGTGTGTATAGAACCAGCCCTAATGCCTACAGCTTATATCTTATATCTGTTCTACATGATCCAGTTTGAATAGTGGAGCTTATGACTGGCTAAGACTCAGCTACTTGGTACAAAAGTAGATTATAGTCTGTTTTCATATAAAGATAGGTTACAGTTCAACATGCAGAGAGAAATGATAGGCCAACAGTTCCATTTAATAGGTAGGAAGTTAGATGACAGACAGGTAATAGTTTGGTAAAGATGTTCTTTATATATGATTTGGAACAACTAAAGAGTACTTATTTTTAAATAGTACAAAGTAATATATGTATAATATATACATTCATATATGATAAATATTCCAGCTTACTTCTCTGTTACTGCGATAAAACACTGGCCATAAACAGATACTGAGGAAAGGGATTATTTCATTTCAGAGGTTAGAGTCCATCATCACAGGAAGCCAGGACAGGAGCCGAAGCAGGAACCCGGAAGTAGGAACTGGTCCGGACCATGGAGGAGTGCTGCTTACTGGCCTGCTCCACTGGCTTTCTCTATTACTTCTCTCATATAGCTCAGGCCCACCTGGCCAGAGGCGGCATCATCACCTACATGGGCTGAGCCTGCCTACATCAACTAGCAATCAAGAAAATGCCCCCACAGACAGGCCCACAAGTGGATCTGATGGAAGAAATTCCTCAGGTGCGGTTCTCTTCCCAGGTGTCTCTAGTTTGCATCAATATGACAAAAACTAACCAGCACAGTAAAATACTAAACAGCCCTTGAGCATCTTATTGTCAAAATATAATGTATAAAATCTGTAGGACATTAAGCAGCATAAAGACTACAGCATCAAAACGAAACAAAACAGACATAGTTGGGCATGGTGGTGCACGCCTTCAATCCCAGCACTTGGGAAGCAAAGAAGGGCGTTTCTTTTTGAGATTGAGGCCAGCCTGGTCCACATAGTGAGTTCCAGGTCAGCAGGGGCTACAGGGAAACCCTGTCTCGAAAAACAAAGAAACCAAAAGAATAAGGTGCTTTGAGGTGAACCATCTACCATTTAACAGAGTTAAGCATAAATAGGTCCCAAAATTATAATAAATTTATAAAATACATGATATAAAAATTATATCGTGTAGTGAAAAAAAGATGTTAAGAGTCTGCTGCTGTGATCTAGTTTTCTCATTAGTACTAGGCTCAGTTAAGACCATTGAGAGCCTCTGAGCTGCATCCTTCTTCCGGGCCCCTCCTCCATTCTCTTCCTGTTTACACCGCAGTGAGTCATGAATCATAAACTGATTAGTTTTTTAAATCAGAGCTAGAGAAACAACTAAAACTGTCATTAAGAACTGTCACTGCCCAAGTCCGCCATTCCCAAAACAAATATAACTAATATTCCACAAACAAAATTATATATGGGAAGAAAAGTATCTTTTAATAGCCAACAGCAGAACTTTTCCCAGGGGCAGATTGTATACATTTTAGAGAATGTATTTCATTATGAAAGAAAAAGCTCCGGGTCATACATTTCCAAATGTTCATTGAACTTTCTCTGTGCTGGAAAGTTGAGCAAGGCCCTGTTATATAGCAGCTACTAAAGGCAATAAATCCTGTTGTCAACGAGGCTCACAGTTTACTGTTACAAGCTAGCGTCAATCAGAGAAGAAAACAGCCACGAGTTGGGAAGTCAAACAATACTTGAATGGCTGCAGTTCAGCATGATTCAGTGAGGAGAGATGGGACTAGTCCATTGGAACCAAGGGCAGTCGCAGGAAGGTCACATGAATGAATGCCTCAGCAAGCTTACAACCCTCAATATGGTGGCAGTTGGGACTTGATCGAAGAGATAATCACTGAATGTTTCCCAGAGTTGGAAATCTCCATAGGACTTTTCATAACAGAGAAGTTGTGCTGGAAGCTTTAGTGGTCAACTTGACACATCTGGGCGGAGGAAACCTCAGTTGAGGAATTTCCTCCATTTGACTGACCTGTGGCCATGACTGTGGGGCATTTGGATTGCTGAGTGATGTGGAAGGGCCCAGATCACTGTGGGTGAGTGCCACTGCTGGGTAGGTGGTCCTAAGTTGTATAAGTAAACAGGCTGGAGTCTAGAGAGAAGAGCATTGGTTGTTCTTGCAGAGGATTCGGGTTCGATTCCCATCACCCACATGGCAGCTAACAACCATTTGTAACTCTGGTTCCAGGGGATCCAATGCCCTCTTCTGACCTCCACAGGCACTGCACGACACCAGTGCACTTAAGCACATGCAAGCAATACACTCATAGATGAAAGGAAGAAAGGAAGAAAGAAAAGCAGGCTAGAGTACCAGCTAGAGGAGCAAGCCAGTAAGCAGCCTCCTCCATGGTCTGTGCTTCAGCCTCTGCCTGCAGGTTCCTGTCCTAAGTTCCTGCCTTGGCTTCCCTTGATGATCGGCTGTGAGCTGTTAGCCAAGTAAATCTTTTTCTCCCCAAGTTGGTTTGGTCCTAGCGATAGAAAACAGAAGCCTAACAGTCACACTTAAGTAGCTTAGTACACCTTGCTTTGCTCTCTCCCATCTACCTGTTCTACCCTGGGTAAAGCTAACTTCACACACAACTTGAAACTCACTGTGCAGCCCAAGCTGGACTTGGCTTTGCGATCCTTTCTCTCAACCCCCTGAGGGCAGGGATGACAGGCTTGTGTCATCAGCCAGGCTCTGCTCTGTTTTGGTGTGACTGTCAGCATCACCAGCAACACGAGTGACACGTTGTGCTAAGATGTTACCACAGCTACGGCATCGCTAGGCAGGAGGAATTCTGAGCTCCATTATAATTGACCACGGTCCCATATGCAGACCATCATCAATGGAACATCATTAGCACAGCTCATGACCTTTGACAAGAATTCTGAAGCATTCAAATGAAGTCACAGACTGGACTGTAATGGAGGGATGGGAAGAGGTGAAAGTTTAGTTTAACTAAGAACATAAGGTAAAGTGACAAACAAAACAAACACCCCCCCCCCAAGCACAGTTTATTCCTTTCTTTTGTGTTGAAGATGAGCCATCAAGGATACCTTGATTTCTGCTTAGAGAACCATCCTGCCACTGAGCAACCAACACGTCTTCTTACGGACCGTCTTCTGACCCAGGGCTTTGCCCACACCCCACTGTCCTGTATCCAGTGTTGGATTGATGTAAACATTTTTTTCCTTCTCTCCAAAATTCCCATCTAAAACTCCCAGGCTCTTTAGGTCCAGTGGCTATTTTTCTAAGTAATACCCAGCCATGCTGGTGGTTTAGGGAGTTCCCAGGAACAGTCTTTCTATTTTTCACTTGTGTATATAACAGTTTAATAATCTTTTACTTCAGAGATCACTTGATCTCAAATTTTTTGGCTTAACACTGTACTTGAGCAGCTCTGCTGGGCCCACTGCATCCCTTTCCCTGGGTAGATATTAAGTCTGCCTTGCTTGTACAGTCATTATTCATTCACTTTTCATATTGTTTTACTTCCTATGATGGTACACTGAACGGCCTATTGTCTGGTTGTGGAAGCTTGTAGCAGCCTCCAGCTGGATCTCTAAAAAGACCACAAGATGACCATGAGCATCTCCGAACTCCCATCACAAGCATTCAGTAGGGCTCCTTCTGAGTCAGACGCTGGCTGTAGTTATGAACTCAGTCCATGGACGTGGAGCACTGGCAGGTCTATCATGGATCAAAGCTAGACTCCAAAGGAAATGACATCACAGGGGCCTGATCCTATTCTCACTGGGACCTGTTTCAAGTCTGGACAGTGACTGAAAGCAGTTCTCCCAGGAAGAATAATCATTTTCGGATGATGGAGGGAGCAGGAACGGAGGGGAGAAGAGGAATTGCCATCAGAACTCCGTGGAGACAGGAAATTCCACAGTGATCTCTGGGCCACTCAACCTGTGTTCTCTACCCTGGAGTTAAGAGTTAAGAACTACAGATCTTTTGTTTGTTTTTGGAGATAGGGTCTCACTACACAGCTCAGGCTAGCCTGGAACTCATGACCATCCTGCCTTAGCTTCTCTGATTACTGGGATTACAGGTGTGCGCCACCATTCCTGGCTGAGAGATATTTGTTCTTGTGGTCATCCACCAGCGGTGGCAGTAACAGGAAATGCAGGAGCTGTGCCTCTTCTGATGTGAAGGTGCATTGAGAGAACAGCCCTTGAAATGGTCTGGAATTCCTCCATTCTGAGTAGGCAACCTCTAAATCCAGGTTGAAATCCTGGGAGCTGAGGCAGAGCCTGGGCTGGGGAGGACAGAGAGGGCACATGCTGGGGTCAGTGAGGATCTGGGGGAGAAGGAGGCTGTTTGAAACAAAGCAGCTCAGCAGCAGATCTGACAGCAGAACTGTCCTTTGCTCACTTTTGAATTCTGCAGTTGGCACTCAGGGCCCCAAACAAGTGAGCTTTGCTTTCTCCCGTGATGCTCACTAACAGACAAGTGAAGTCACATGGACGCACAGGTACATGGTTTGTTATTTAGACTGGCTCATCCAGAGTCAGCAGGAGGTGCAAACAGACTGTGGTACCCATGGAATGTCCCAGCATCTTTATACAAACCCGTGGGGCCTCTCCCCCTTTCCTTTCCAGCCTCCTCAGAGCGTCTCATGGAGTGCTCTAATTATCTGATTCATGATTGGCATATGTAGGTGTTTATTTCAGTTCCTCCACTACGTTGTTATAATTGTGAGCTTATGTGTTGCTTTCTGTGTCGTTTTGTGGCAATGGGTGTCATAAATCGACTGTGTACATTTTGCTTATTGGACTTCATAGGCGAGACCTCTTGGTTTGATTATCTTTTCAATATGTTTGGATGTTTCTAAAATGTTGTGAAACCTGAGACAAATTTTTCATATGCTTTTTTCCTCTGCAGGCATACAATTAGTAAAATATTTGGATTCATATGATAATCTTAAATCAAAAACACAATCAGAAAGCGATTCCCCAAAGAAAGATGATGTTCATGAATACCAAATAATGGGATAGGAATGTGTATGTCACAGTGAGCTGGGTGTGTTCAAGGAGGGGGGACAAAGGAGGTTTTTAAAGATAAAAACCAAGAACCCATTGTGGAATAGTCATCCTCGGCCAGAAGTCTTAACAACAGAAGTGGTGTCAGTCCAAGGTTTACCAGACACTTACTGGACAGGTGTCCTTGGAGAAGCTTTGTACGAGGCGGTTGCAGACTGTGTGCAGTCTTTGGTAGTAGTTACCATTGGATAATGGCACAAGAATGCTTCCGTGATAACTTCCTGGCTTTATTTATTTTTATTTATTTGTTTTTGTTAGGGCTGACAAAAGCGACTCCATTTAATTCTGGCAAGTTTCAAATTTCCTTCACAAACTCAACAAATTTCACAGTTTTCTAGTCACTGTATTTGCTCTTTGCTTCTTCTTGCCCCCCACCCCAATTTTTCTGACTTCTCTGGTTTTAATTGGATATTTGATACACTTCTGCTTTCTATCTTCCATTTGGATGTAATTATAACTCTTTTATTCTATGATGGGCGATTGTCACAGACTTTCCAATAAGCAGCATTACCTGTACTGACTACTTTCAAATCACACTACGTAGCTTCCCGTGTCTGCAGATAACTTGGGATATTTTGTTTCTCTCTTCCACAACTTACAACATCACTGTCACTCGTCAGCTGTTGCCAAGTGGTTTTGAGTTGAGAATGGGACTCTCTGGAGAATGTTAGCTGATGGACATGTGATATCTAAATATTTTGGTAATTTGATGGTACTGATATTTGCACAGCTTTGTGAATATGCTAGAGACAGCTAAATTTTGCTTTAAAGGGCTAAGTCTTATGTTATTAAATTATATCAATAAAACTGTTAACAAAAGCTTAATTATCACATGATTCTATTATATGACCCTTTTAAATGACAGAATTATAGAAATGGAAAAAAAAAGTGGTTCTCACATGTTATGGGAGGAAGGTGTTACAGGAAGCCAGGTGGGAGTGATTTAAAGGGAAACAAGAGTGGTCCTATGGGAGAAACTTCAATTTAAAAAATTCTAATGATGCACCTCAAAGGTCTAGGAAAACAAGACAAACCCAAGTACATCAGATGACAAAAAATAACAAAAAAAAACCCAATAAAAACTAAGACAGAAAATAATGAAATAGAGACTGTCTTAGCTACTTTTCTATTGCTGTGATAAAACACCATAACCAAAAAAGTTTATTTAGCTTATGGTTCCAAAGGGCCAAGAGTCCATCATGGTGTGGAGGCATGGTGGCAGAGGTGGCTGGAGTGGGAGCAGAAGTTAAGGTATCACATTTTCAAGCAGGCACAGGATGCAGAGGGCGACTGGAGAGCCCGCAAAGCTTAAGAACTCTCTAAGCCCACCCCCAGTGACGTGCTTCCTCCAGCATGGTCACACTTTTTAAGACCTCCCAAAACAGCGCCACCAACTGGGAACAAAATAACTGGAGCCTGTGGGGCACAATCTCATTCAAACCACCACAGAGACTAAAAAACAATATTTAACCAAGGTGTTTTTTAAAGGTTAACAAGACCGATGAACTCTTTATCAAATCAACCTAAAAGAGAGCACAGTCTCAATTATGAAATTAGAGGTAAAAAGAGAGTTGTTACAAAAGAGTCCAATAATGTTCAGAAGATCATCAGCGAATACTTGGAAAACTAATATTCCAAACAAATAGGAAAATCTAGATGAAATGGATAAATTTCTAAGTGCTTATAACTTACTGAAATTAAATACAGATGATAGAAACAACTTAAACAAATCCATAACAATGAAACTGAAGCTGTAATTAAAAGTCTTGCCAAAAATCAAAGTCCAGGGATAAGATGGGTTTAACTGCTGAATTCTACCAAACTCTCAAGGAGGGTCTTAAACTCTTTCAAAACTATTCCACAAAATAGAAGGGGAAAGAACATTATTAGAAATTCTCAGCAAGCTGGGCGTGGCGGCACGCACCTTTTAATCCCAGCACTTGGGAGGCGGACTCAGGTGGGTCTCTTGAGTTCTTAGTCAGCCTGATGTATACAGTGAGTTTCATGTCACATGAGGCTACAGGGAGACCCTGTTTCCATAACAAAAAACTGAGGGAAAAAACCCAAACCCAAAAACTCTACAAATACAAACCAAATTCAAGTACACAAAAATAACACGCATCATGATGAAGATAATTTCATCCCAGGGATGAAACATTCACAAATCAATAACCATATTAACAAACTTAAAGGTGCAATCATATTACCATCTCAATAGATGCAGAAAAGGCATTGGCAAAGTTCAACATGCCTTCAGGATAAAAAGTCCTGAGAAACAATACGACTATATATGCCCAACCTACAGCCAACTCTACACTAAATGGAGAAAATCTGAGACCACTTCTAACACAAGGGTGCTTCCTCTCTCCCCTTGTATTATATATAGTGGTCAAATTTTAGCTAAAGCAGTAAGACAGGAGGAAGATATAAAAGGGATGAAAAGGGGAAGGAAAAAGTTAAACTCTCCTTATCTTTATATGGCATGATTCTGTGCTTAAAAGACCCCCTGGACTCTACCAAAAATATTCTGAATCTGATAAATGTTTCCTGTAAGATATGATATAAATTCAGCATACAAAATTCTTAGCTTTTGTATATACCAACAATCAACTTGCTGAGAAAGAAATTGGGAAAAAGTCCTATTCACAATAGCCTCACAAAAATTAAATATCTAGGAATATATCAAAAGGAGGTGGAAAACTCTATAAGGAAAACTTTAAGACACTGAAAGAGAGACTGAAACACGGATGTGCAAGTGTGTCTCTGGGAAGATATGAAGTCCTTCATATCAGAAGCTGTGTAAATAGTTTGAAGTCCTTCATATCAGAAGCTGTGTAAATAGTTTGAACAATGTGTGGCTCTATAGCAATCTCAGTATACAGTTCTATTTCTATTTTCAGTTCTTTAAGAAGCCTCCATACTGATTTCTAATGTGGTTCCACTACTTTATACTCTAACCCACAGTGGATAGGCGCTCTTCTTTGAGGGCTGGAGAGATGGCTCAGCAGTTAGGAGCACGGCTCTTTTCACGGTGCACTCAAAGCAGCCTAAATGTCCATCAAGAGATGAATGGATCATGAAAATGTGGTACATATATACATAATAGAATTTTACTCATCCCTAAGGAAAAATTAAATTATAAAATTTGCAGGAAAACCGACAGAACTGGAATCTATTAAATTGGATAAACATGGCTCAGAAAGACAAATACTATATATTCTCTTTAAGATGCAGATTCTAGCTGCTAACTGAACAATATGTGTATCCAGGTAGTAGTAAATATGGATAAAGGTCAGGAAATAAGAAAGAGGCCCATGTGACTGGAGAAAAAGAGGCCTCAAGGGAGAGATCAGGGGAGACAATAGAACTGAACGAAGGGGAGGAATACAGGGCCAAATTGATACAGCGGGGAGAGAAGTCAAGGAGATGAGGGAAGTAGGGAAGGGAATCAACCAAAACGAAAATGTATGAAAACCCCACAAAACTTATTACTTTGTATTATAATTTTAAAATAAATAAATAAACTGTCCTAAGCAAATAAATAACAGTACTACTTAGATCTACTGGTCTTGTGGGATAGAACTCTTCAGGATTTTGATTAAGATGGTGGACACATATGATAGCTTGTACACAACACGAAGCTGTGCACAACTAAACTCATATGAAACAGTATAAGGCAACCATGAAGAAACTAAAATAAGATCAGTAAACTGGACCAATATCCGTAACCTAGAGTTGATATTACTCTGTAACTTCATTAATGATTTCTATGGAGAAACTGCTGTAGAGGGTATGTGGAATCTTTATGCTATTTTTAACAATATATGAATCTATAGTTTTCTCAGTATAAATTAAAAACTATATAAAACAGCTGGGCATGGTGGCGCACGCCTTTAATCCCAGCACTTGGGAGGCAGAGGCAGGCGGATCTCTGTGAGTTCGAGGCCAGCCTGGTCTACATAGTGAGTTCCAGGACAGCTGGGGCTACAGGGAGACCCTGTCTCAAAAAGACAAAAAAATTACATATATATACATAAAACAATAAAAACATAATTCTAGGTACATGCTTATATAGCTTATATAGTGATACCGTGTCTATACAGTGCAATTTTATTTAACATATAAAGAAATGAGCCACCTGTCAAGCTACAGGAGGTCATGGAGGAACCTAAAGGCATGCCAGTCAGTGAAAGAAGCAATGTGAAAAGACAGTGTATGGAAAAGGAAAAACTATGGAGACAGAAAAAAGGCACCTAGTTTCCAAGGTTAAAGGGGAGGGAGAGCTTAATAGGTGAAGCACAGAGGACTTTTAGGGCAATAGAGAAACTGTTCTGGCATTTTGAAACTCCAGTGGTGGGTACGTGTCATTATGCACCAAAGCACATAGGATGTGCACCAACAATGAGCTTCAATGCAAGCTATGGACTTTACTTGATAATTGTCCATCAATGTTGGTTACAATCAATGTACCACTTGGAGGAGGATATGGGAAGTGAAGAGCCTTTCTTCCCTCCCTCCCTGCCTCCCTGCCTCCCTGCTTCCCTCCCTCCCTCCCTCCCTCCCTCCCTC